>NW_015440953.1:682840-750210 GCF_000150705.2 Paracoccidioides lutzii | reverse complement strand
AACGGCCTATTTTATGACATATATGATAGTTACTCTCTGCGATTTGCTTGACTCATTGAAACTAAAATTTGCGGGAGTGATCTTTAGATTGATTGTTCCAACCGCACACCCCTTTTCCATAGATACCTTGTATCTCTATACTCCGTCTAAACTCACGGAGTCCATTTCCAATTCTAAAAACACTCTCAACTTCTTTCCTTAGGGTGCACATGGAGAAAATAAAATGAATATTCTAGGTAACCTCCCAAAATGACCATCTATTAAGACCTGAAAGAAGAGAAAATACAAAAGAGAGAGATAGAAAAGAATAATCTTCATTCTTCATGACAAAAAGGTATATTGTAAAGTCTAACGCAAACGATATGAGCTTACAACACCCCCTTCGTACTTCCCACCTCCCCACCACCTCCAACCTCTCCCGCCAACCTTCTCCGACAGGCCTCCCTTGTCGCCACCGCAAGAGCCTTAACAGCACTCTCCGCCCTATGGTGGTCGTTCCTCCCATAGACACAACCAACATGCAGCGTGACTCCAGCGGCCTGCGCGAAGCTCTCAAGTCCATGCGGAATCATCTCCGTGCTCAGATCGCCGACCTTTTCCCGCTGTAGGCCCAGATTTATCACGGCGTAGGGTCTGGAGGAGATGTCGATTACGGCCCAGGAGAGGGCTTCGTCGAGCGGTGCATCGCCGCGGGCAAAGCGGACGAGGGAGAGGCGGGGGCCTAGGGCTTTTGAAAAGGCGGTGCCCAGGGCGAGGAAGGTATCTTCGGTTGTGTGATGGTCGTCAACTAATGGAGGGTCAGTTAGTTAGTCATAAGCTTGCTATAATAGAATTTGGGGGTGGGGGAATAGTATCACTAAAACACAAGGAAAAGTGGAAATCCACGAACTTATTAAATCCCCCTTACACCTTACCGCCAGACTCCACCCGGCATGTTTCGCCAGCGCATGCAACAGGTGGTCCAAAAACCCAATACCCGTGTTTATCGTGATCTGCTGCGTGGCGGTGAATTGTGAAGCATGCCCCGCTTCGGGGGCAGGGATTATGCATGTCGATTCCTCCGGGTTTGTCTGTGGGAAGTACTTGCAGGGTTCAAAGGCAGGGAGCTTGCCGCCGTCCAGAGATAGGGAAACTTGCACTTTTGTCTCGTTTGTTAAGCGGGTGAGGGTTGTAGTACGGCGAGGGAGGGACATGTTGCATTTGGGGGCGGTGGTATATCCTGCGATGGAGGATGTGTATATGTAAAGAATGAGGTTGTTTGCGCTCTCAACTAAATCTCTTGCTCTTGCGACTCGAGTAGAAGGGTGGATATGGTGATATAAACTTGATCAACTTGATATTTGCTCTTTGATATGAAAAATTCCCCGCGGTTAATTCCTCCATGTAACTATCGGCCGGAGAAACGTATCTCCGTCTTTCGCTCTCCCGCCTCTGCTAAAAACAGCAGAAGAGAGTCAAAACCATCGATTGACATATAAATAATCACATTTCTGTCTCTTTTTTCCCTTTACGTGGGTTAATTCTACTCAATTGAGCCCGTATCTTGACAGAAGGGATCTCCGGGGTTTTATGTGGGAAACCTCCTCTACAACCCCTCGGCTCTCCTTTCACAACGCCGCCATCTCCGCCACTCCCTGCCCCTCCCTGCCCCTCCGCGCCCGTCCCCGCCCGCCCGCCCTCCGCACCACCAAAAATCTCATCCTCACACACAGCCATTTCTGATTTGATTCTTACATACAAAATATAACCATGCCTCCTCCATCTCGCCAACGGGACGTCATCGAACCACCACCCGAAGTTATCCGTGAAGCAGCCAAGGGATTCTTCACGGGTGCCGCCCGTGTACGTAGGAACATATCCTAATAACAAACCCCTCCAAACCCACACCAATCATGCCATACACACTAAAGTCAAATTAACACCGGAGACTCCCCCCTTACCTCCATCCATCAGTTCGGCTCAATCTCACTGTTAGCCCACCTAATCCTCCTCCTTCCCCATCCGCTCCGCTTCGCCTCCTCCCCGCCCTCTAACAGCACCGCCACGACCCCTTCAACAACCCCCAACCCTCACCCACAAGCGCAGCCACATACGCATCCCAAACCGCCCCCAAGCACCCCTCTCCTCTACCGCCCTCTAACCCGCCTCTCCGCCAACCTCGCCCCGGCCTCGCGCGTCTACCGCGGCCTGACATTGCAGTTTAAAGTGTTCCTGCAGCTGAGCGTGATGGCAATGGGCGGCTATGTTTGGGCTGAGAAGAGGGTTAATGAGTATATGGAGCTTGTGAGGAAGATGAAGAGGGTGGAAAGGGCTGAGGCGGAGGCGGAGGCTCAGGGAAGGAGGTGAGTTCGTATTCGAATGGAGAGGGCAAAGATGTGGATGGGAACGGTTTGTTGGGTATAGAACAGTACATGTATATCCGCTGCGTGTACGTTATATGTTGATGGGGTGTGGGCTGGGCTGGCTTCTTTATCATCATCCATCGGGAGGCGTTTCGGGATGGGATTTGGTCGGGGGTTTTTCTTTCTAATTTTTATGGGCGGATAGTGGGAAGACGCGGCATTGCGTTTAGGCAAAAAAAAAAAAAAAAAAAAAAAAAAAAAAAAAAGCGTTTCTCTACCCTATTCGGTCCGGTGTGATTTTTCTTGCAGAGCACATACAAATGATTCAAGAACGTAACACCTAGGTAGCTGGCTATACCTATCTCTCATTTCTAAATTCATTATCATTAGAAAACATGTCACGTATCATGTTGGAATGATCTGAACACGAGCACTGTGATAATTCTTTTGATATGATGTCTTCATCAGACATACCCCTTCATACCCCTTTCCTCCATTTGTCATCTCTAGAAATAGATCATTCTCATCATTTCTTCCCTCCACCTCACCATAAGCATTTTCACAAATTAAATGAAGTATCCGTGAATGGTTATATATATCAATAGAAGTGAGAGACAAAGGAGGTAGATGGGTCACAAAGCAACAACGCACAAACATATGCACATGTCCACAGGAAATTTAATTATACATAGCGGACAGACAAAAAAGGTGTAGAGTACAGCCATGATGGACACGGACGCATATATAAAGACACAAATGAATAGTTCAACAAACCCAACCACATGATATGCTGCAAGTGTGGAGTCGGCAGGAAGAGATGTCTTCTACCAAGGTTCCTTTGATCCGTCCAAGATAAACACCAAATCACAAGGGAAATAGAAATTGGAAGACGCCATAAGATGCCCCCGCCCTATGGACAAGAACCGTAGAAAAGGTTTTCTTCGGATCGGGAGAGTAAGTAATGAAACACAAAAATCGGCTCCAAAACTCCATTTCCTTGAAAAGGCTCAGTCCCAAGCAAAACAAGAAGACCTGCAACTAAAGGATACAACAAATTAAATGGTAAAAAACCAAAATAATTAGACAAAAGGCTTTTAGTCTTCTCGAACAAAAAATGCGTAAACAGATGAGAAAAATACAACCAGGAAATAGAAAATTTTTTCGGAAAAAAGGGGCTGCAACCGACAGATGTAACACCGGGACATATGCTGATTAGATAGCAACGTGTTGCGTACGCCATATTACAAGAGAAACAAAAATAACCCCAATGGTTCGTGCCGACCGTTCTTTAAACAGGAACATAAGAAAATAGAACATCCCCATTTCTGCCGTGTGCATGAGAATGCAGACAAACGAAAAGAAAAAGATATCGGATCCGCAACAGATATTAGATAGATAGGTAGGGCAGATAGGTTAAATTAGTTTTTCTTTTCTTAAACAAAATCATACTCTATTCGTTTCGCACATTGCTCTTCCGCCCAACAAGTTCGTAAGGAATATCGGTGTATCTGCTACCGGATTCTTCGTCTTGCCTCTTCGACGGGCTCGGTCGTCGTAGCCAACCTTGGAGAAATTGGTTGCGGCGGCTAGTGGAGGAATAAGAGGGACAGTGTGGGCTTGAGGGTGGTGGTGGAGGGCGTCGTGATAGTGGAGAGTACCGGAAACAGCGCGAGGTGCATAGGAGTAGACGACCGTAGGCCCACCAGAGGCAGAAGCCAACGATGCCTGCTAGGAGGAAGCCGGCGGTTGTGAGGAGCATCCAATGTCCGCCCATCTATTTCAGTTGGTTTTAGTTAAGTATATGTTTATATCCGAGCGGGTAAGCTGGCAGAGGGGTGAGCGTAGGTAAAGAGCTGGAAACATACCCAAAATATCAACCTGGCATCCTTGCCATGCCAACTACTTCCCTGGTGATGTGTGAAGAAGCTCCATGAATGCCGATTGTATTCGTCCGGCATAAGGATGCGAACGCGATCCGTCTTGAAGGGTTCCGACAACATGTATTCCTTCCAGATCACAGATAGGAAAAGAGGACCCGTCGAATACATCACGGTGATATATGGTAACGCCCAATTTCTATTATATGCCTGTAGCGAATCAATGACACGGAGGAAGAAGGGATGCTGGGGCACAGCTCCCATGACGTCATTCGAGATACCCGTCGGGGCAGTGCGTCGAACCCAGGCACCATAGGAGAGGAGCGGATCCAAACGGCGGTTGCAGCCCTGTGAAAATGAGGAATTGTGTTAAGAAATCGCAGCTAAACGGCAATGAGGGCGAGTCTAAATATATCAAAAGGCAGATATGATATGTAGCCGTTTTGCAGGTATGGTCCAAAAATTCAAAAATTCAAAAAACCCAACGGAATCCCACAATAGTAACAAGCTATTTGAAACAACTTACATCATCTAAATCGATGTAAGTGCCACCATAATGTGCCAGCACAAAGTATCGAATAGCGTCAGCGCGCTGAATGTTGTAGGGGTAATTTTCAAACGTCTCCAGGAACCAAGGATATTCCTTCGCGATGAATTCTTTTGATTTCTCGTCCGTCCATAGCTAAATCGAATACAAATTTTTCAAGTGGTTAGCCTCAATTGACATGCTCAGTGATTACCGTAATTGTAGTTAGGGGTGGTTCATGTCGTCGGCCAGCCAACGGCAAAGAATCCGCCTTATATCTCCACGCAGCACCACACCCAACAAACCCCACTCAAAAACAAACGTACCTTGTATTCGTAATCGGAATGAAGGTCCATGCAACTCTTCTGAGCTTCTTGCCATATGAGAGGAATTGAATAATTCTTGTATGTCTGATGGATAATTTTCGGGATAAGTTGGGGACGTGTCTCTAAGAGACTCGAATTCGGCGAAGGGAGGTCAGACCGGCGGATGGCATCAGCCGAGGCATCCTCGATAAGGAGCGTCAGGAGCGTGAAGACATTGCGCACGAGGAATGCAACGATGAGGACATTGACGATGATGAATATGAGACAGCCTTTCCGCATTGTGGGATTTTACCACCTGGGGGGGGTGGGAGGGAGCTCGAGGCAGGAAAGGGAATAGCCTAGATTTCTTCTAGCCTCTGAGAGGCCGAAGAGGCGTCACTGGAAAGAAATACAGCAGATGGGTGCGGGGGAATTGGCAAATTTCTCTCGCACAATTGTGTGACTTGTCCTTGAAGCTGTGACTGAGGAAGTCAGGAAGGAAGGGGATCTTGTCGAGGTGACGAGGTTGTGTCGCTAGAGGAACGAAGCTAAGACCACTGCTGTTCGTGGTTTGGATCGGCAAACCACAGCAAAAGGCTAAAAGGTGGAAAAGGAGGTGGGGCTATTCGCAAAGGGGGCGGGCGGCAGAAGGATAGCCCCAGCGGGGAAAGAAGTCGAAATATACGGAGTGGCTAATTGGGACTACGAAGAAGAGGTAAAAAGAGGGAAGAGAAATGGCACCTAGGCGAAAGGAGGAAAATTTGAGGAACAAAAAATATCTGAAAAGTGGTCGGAGCGAGGGGACGACGAGGATTATGCTTGACGGAAGTTTGGTACAATTAATTACTAGTTAGCCAAGCAAAAAGAGTGACAGCGTTTCAGGGGATGAGGCTTGGAAGCTAAAATCTTTCACAAGGGAATGGACGAATGAAGATGGAGCGAGGAAGGCTAGCAAAATAGTTCTGTTTAAAAAAAAAAACGCAAAGAAAAAAGAAAAACTAAGAAGTCGTTAAAATGGTGATAACCCAAAAGAGGTAATGGGGTGACGAGACACAGATCAAATAAACCAAAAGGGGGAAAAAGGGAAGAGAGAGGGAAGAGAAGGAAGAGGAATCGCGGGGTTGAGGAGTTGTTAAGAGATGGGCAGAAGGGAAGGCTTGGGGACATCCAAGGGAATATGTGTAGTTATGGTGAGAATAATTTAGGATCTGAAGAGATTCATTCAGTGGAGACTGGAATCACTGGAGACATGGATGGAGCCACCCGGTCTCTTCAACTCAAGTTTTAGCTGCCTTGGCTCAAGGGAAGTTTGTGTTTTAAAAACAAAGAAAAAGAAAAGAAAACGAAAAAGAAAAAGATAGAAAGAAAGGGCCTAAAAGTCCTATGAGTGTGCACCGCGAGAATAGGAACGGAGCAATCAATCAGATCACAGAATTAATCGGTATTTTATGGTCGGAGTTGGTGGAGAAACGCGAGAGGCGAATTAAGGAGGACAAGGCAACGTACACTGAACGAAGCATCGAGGAGTGGGAGTTCCGCAGACAGCCGACCCTGGTTCGAAAATCAGCTAAAATATATTAATTAGATACAATAAAAAGAAAAGATAAAAAATAAAAGTGAGAATTGAAATGGATGGCAAAGTCAGTGGCCTAGCCAGCAACTGGGGGCAGAAAGGCTCTTGAGAGCAGAGAAAGGGATTGGGGGGAAAAGCCTACGGTCAAACCTTGGTTTGATATTGTTTTGGTCCCCATAGCTTGGATCCGTATCTCCAGAGCCACCAAACGGACCAATCAATGGGGACCAGCAGAAAAAGAGCAGAAACCATAAAAACAACGAACTTACGGAGGAACCACGTAACTAGTTAGTGATTAAAAGCTTAGACTTTTAAGATGCAAAAGGAGAGAGAGAGATCTGCTCCGTGTGCTCTGTAACGTAGGAATGAATGATGGCTGAGTTACCAGGGCCTTTTGGCAGCCTTTTGATTCCTAATAGCAAGGCTGTGCTATGTACATCAACTGGTGGAGTCAATGTCACACAGATTAATGATGAGGTAATTAGAGGGCAAATACATCAAGGGAGCGGAAGGGCAAAAGGTCTGGGATTATCTTATCGAAAGCCCGTTGAAACGGCAGAAAGGAAAGCCTAACAAGGGAATGCTAACCAAAGTATGTTTGGCATTGAGTGCGATGATAAGCACTGATGATGATATCTTGAAGTTTGGGATTAAGTTTGTTGAGGTTGAGGTTTGAAGAACGCAGGACAAAAGGCGGTGGTAGTTGGACTCAAAAGGGGCGGCAGAATAAAACAAACCACAACTCTCTCAAAGAGCGCGTCTGTTGCAAAGTATCTTCAGGATGCAATCAAATCATGCACCTCCGCCGCAAATTAACGTGGCCAGATATATAATCACGTGATTAATATACTGACAGCGGTGAGCGATCCTTGAACCCTTGACGCTGAAAGTTAACTAGCGCCAAGGGTCCATATGGCACACAGTTGGCCCTCGTGTTTGCGCGGCATCAGAATACATTACCCAACCTTGGACAACTTATGTTGGAGGATTCCCCGGCTACCCGAGGTCACGTGCACATATATTTATTAGCAGTAGCTTAGAGTCCCACAATGCAACAAGGTTGATATCGGTCCTTTAAAAGGTTATGAGACACTTGAATTAGAGGTCTTCCACTGCGAATGAACAACAAAAACACTTGAAAAGAAGCTTATAACCTCAGAATTGGATGACATCAATGGTCAACCTACATTCGGATGGAATGCCAGATTTGACAGAAGAATACATGTCAAAAAGAAGACAAATCTGAGAATTTGAGAATAGAACTCTGAAGAATAGAACTTCAAAGTTTGCAGATTCACTGTCTACATCTATTACAGTCTGTAGAAGTGTCTTTGAAGTGTTTGAGATAGACAAGACAATTCTGAAGAGATTAGACAAGTCTAATAACACATATGATGATCTGATTGATGAAATGTCAGAGAATACAGTTGACTTTAGTGATTAGATGTCAGAAGTTAGTGAAGAAACTCTGATGAGATTAAAGATTGCACAACTTCAGTAAGAAGTTGAAATGATGAGAGCTAGCAGAGAGACACTCATTATCAATGCTAGCAGTAACGAAATGAGTAAAGATGTGATGCTAAGACTCTTTATACTAGCTTTTTGTCCTCATACTACTTATCATACTACTTATTAAAGCACTTTAGAATCAAATCCTCTAAGATCTTACACTTACTTACCAAAGCATTTATCTTCATACTGCTTATCAAAGCACTTTAGAATCAGCATCTCATAAAGAATCAACATCATCTCAAAATTTAGCATTTAGAATCAGCATAGATCAGCACTTCTCAAAAATCAATTCTTTAGCATCAGCACTTTTTGAAAGATAGAATTAGCACTTCATAAAGATTTAGATCATTGTATTACTAATTTCTCATTTCATGAAAGATTAGAGATAAAATCTATTGCTACTCATTTATATATATAAATACTTTAAATCTTCAAAATTTTTTTGAGGAATTCAGTAGTTAGCTACTATTAAATTCTACATATACATTTCATCTATCACTATTCTCTTCTCTTTATAATACTCACAGTGTTTATACACTTACCCTCTTATGATCTTAGTTATAGAGCTTCTCACACTTTCTTTTAACACTTAGTTCATTCATGTTAGTGTTCTCACAAAAGATCTTGTAAACTATTTACAGAGAAAAGATAAAACTACTATTATAATAAAGATCTTGACTGAATTTAAAGATCAAGTGAAGTATATCAAGAAATCTATCATTCTGACTAATTTTATAAATTATTTAATATGAAGAAAAAAGATTCTACTGATTATTAAATAATTTAAAATTAATAATATTCTCAATGATAGATAATCTGTCTCTGAAAATAATGTTAATATAAATATATAATATTTTTAAATTAAAAAAAATATATAATTCTATAATTATATATAATCTGCAATCTTATTTACAATGAGATCTTATTTTACAATATTATCAGATCATCAGTTGTCAATATATATTCTATAAATAATCATAGAAAAGAATTTCTCAAAAAGATCTATAATTTACTACACTTATTTTTTTGAAAAGTTGATTAGCTTGATAGTTGATAGCTAAGTTGAAAGACTTATATAGAGTATTTATAAAATATCTGATCATCATTCAAATTAAATATATCTGTTTAAGATATAAAATTAAAGATTTTACACTTTTTGACAATTTGTTAATTGATATCAGTGCTGAATGAGCATCATTCATTAGAAATAGAATAAATCATACTGAAAAAGATATCAACTGTTATAATATTGAGATAAATTTTATAAGATTGTATTAAGATATTTTATTATACTTATCAGCTATTAAACAGAATACTGCTATAATAAATATAAGAAATTCTACAAATAATATTCAAAATTTATGAAAAAAGAATAAAAGTAAGAATAAGAATTTGAAAATTAAAGATAAAAGCAAAGATAAGAAGTTCAAGTAGAATAGTAATAATATGAAAAAGATATACTATTACTGTCAGAAGATAGAGCATCTCAAAGCTAATTGTTGAATAAAATATCTGAAAAAATGCTCTATAAACTATAAAAAGAAAAATATTTATGAGAATAAAAATAAGAATATTGACAATACTGCTTCAGTTCATAGTATTATAAAATAAGTATTTTGTATTAAAGAGATAGTATATTTTAGTAATAAAGTGATAAAGATTACTTGAGTCTTAAACTCTGAATTAGAAGTTTACACCATACCTATAAAGAATATTATTAAAGTTATACTTCAGAGGATAAATGTCATACTAAAGATGGCAGATGAATCTATAGTCTTAGTAGCAGCTATAGAGAAAATGAGTATTTCAACTGAGAATGTGAATATTCAACTGAATAATATATGTTATATTTTGAAGCTAGAGGTCAACTTTATAAGTCTCAATAAACTCATATATAAAAGTTATACTTTTAAACAATTAATGCATAGTAATAATCATTTAATTTTAATAATATATTATAATAGAATAATAAGTTTTACAATGTATTTGAATGAATAAATATATATATAGTAGAGAAATCATCAGCATTAAAAGATTTAATTTATTTTATAAAATCAAATTGCAATTTTGAACCTGTATATATCTTGTAATTAAATGATAATCTACTAATGAATCTGCTTAAAAATGATATCAATATTGTAAAATATATAATAATATAATAACATCAAAAGCTGAGTCATATAAACTTAATGAATATATTAAAAATAACTGTAGATTCTAGACTAGAGATGTGAATAATAGATCAAAAGACTTTATCATTCTGCAAGATATATATGCAAGTGAAAATGACTCATTTGCCTTTTGCTTCAATGATTAGAGCTATTAAACTAGCAATATAATTTTTTATAGACCTTGTAAGTATAGATAAAATATTATATAATGAAAATAATCTACTCATAGAAGAAGGTACAAGATATTGAATGAGAATTACAAATGACATCACTCATTTTAGATAAATTATTCTAATTGTTATGAAAGCAGAGGCTACATTAGTACTTATAGACTTTATTGATATAATTGAGGTGACATCTCAACAATCTATATGAACCTTGCACTGAGATGATGGAGAAGAGTTCAAAAGTGATAATTTTAAAATATTTTGCAAAAATTGAGGAATAGTATATGAAGTAACTATCTCAAATACTTTTCAATCAAATGGCCCTGCAGAACATGCGAATCAGTTAGTAATAAATAAGATAAAAAGTCTATTATTTAATAGTAAACTTATCAAAAAGCTTTGAGATAAAGTAATATAAGTAGCTATAATATTGATAAATATATTCTCTATATCAACAAAGATTTTTAACTACAATGATAATAATTTATTGATATTTTTTGAAGCCTAGACAGAGGTTCAATTGTCAGTTCATTGAATCTGCAAATGAGAAAGTAAAGTTTATAAGAAGGACTTGAAAGTGACAAATAAGCTTATAAACAGTACAGATGACAAGTGTTATAACTCAACTAGAGTCAGAATGATAATAAGACAACAGCTTCAATTCATCTATTTAACTAAGCAACTATGATAAAAATATTTAACTGAGGATTAAAATGAAGAATGAACGAGCAGTCAAATATATAGAAGTAATTAGTGATCAGATCAAATCAACATGAGCAACTGAGTATGATTGAGATTAGAACAAATTAATCTTAATTTATATACAAGCAGCTGCACTATAACAACAAGAAGTAATGATTGATGAGTTACCAAAAACTGTATTAATATCATATATAAGACTTATAAGAATGCAAATTAGAGATTGCTAGAGATGTTATTTTTGATAAAGATCTTATTATTGAATCTGAACCTGTAAATGCTATAAATGAAGCTGTTAAAATTGTCACAGCTTCAACTAAATGCAAATGAACTAGTATTCAATTGCTAACTAAATAAGCTATATGAGTGAATACTAAGATAATTTCTAAAAGATAGGTTCAGAGAAGGCTCTGTTTATATAGCTCTTTTTCTCTAGTGCTATTACTAGATAATTATCATATTTATATATTATTTATATGCAGAGTAATTATGAGGTTGTTTATCATTGTCTAGATAATTATTATTTATCAATTATCTTAATCTATTATGATGATCAATTACCTTAGCCTGTATGATGACTAGTTATCTCAGTCTATAATGATTACACTATCAAGAAAATTGAATGTAAGCCTGTTCTACATCATTATATTACCTTCTTTTAAAGTCTAGATATACTCTCATATCAGTAGATTATTATTTACTTCATCTACTAGATAGTCATTCTTTTCTCAAGCCTTCAGTTATTTATTTAATCATTTCAGGAGTCATGCTTTCATTGAATTTACAGTATGAAATTATCAAATCAGATATGATAATCTCTTTAGATTTTATGCTGAATATCATATTGAATCTTCATCAAATTCTAGTTATTTTATCTGATATTAAAGCTTCTTATGAAAGATACAGCTTGCTAAAATATTCTCAACTTCTCAATTATTTTTTTTTTATATCTTAACTGATTCTGATGTCTCATTTAGCTGTTCTGATAGAGAGTTATTCACAGTCTTCTGTAGCTTATCAGAAGAGAATATTAAGTAAATTTTCATGCTATTTAATAGTCTTAGTCTGTAGCTATTGTCTACTCTCTCAATAATCTCAAAGAGATCTTTATTTTGCTCTATGAGCTTTTTGCTGAGATATTAAATTCTATAGTTCTTTAGTGACTGTCATAGCTTCAGCTAGGTGCAGATGAATTGATGTTCAATTGCCAACTAAATAAGTTATCTGAATGAATATTACGATAATTTCTAAAAGATGAGTTTAAGGAAGACTCTGTTTATATAGCTCTTTTTCTTTAGCACTGTTGCCAGGTAATTGCCACATTTATATATTATTCATATGTGGAGTAATTGTAGGTTTGTTTGCCATTGCTTAGGCAATTGTTATTTACTGATCACCTTGACTTGTATGATGACTAATCATCTCAGCCTGTATGATGACTGATCGCCTCGGCCTGTGGTGATTACGCTGTTGAGAAAGTTGAAAATAAGTCTGTTCTACGCCATCACAGTGACAAGAAGATCTTATCTTCTATCTCAAAGTTTGACTCATGGTGATGCTTATTGATCTGTAATTCTATAATTTCTTGTGTATTTTTTACATTATCCACTACTAGCTTTTAGATTTTCTTCATTTGAATAACATGCTACTTGGTATTTTCTTATTTAAGCTTCTCTTCTCTAGATAGTGTTTTAGACAGTAACTTTCAATTGAAGAACATTTGAAATTCATATTTATAAACTTTTAGAAAAAGTGTCATCTCAGTTAATTCATTCATCAGAGCTCTAGTCATATGGTTCATCATTGACAATTACTCATCTTAGTTATTCTGATAGTAATTTACATATGAACAGAGTTTGATTATCAGATATTGATTTATAATCTCAGTCTAACTATCTGTTTGCATGTGATGAGTTAATGAAAGCTTCAGCTTAACTCTCAATCATTTGATGAACTTACTTCAGAAGTCTGAGATAAATTGTGACTTATAGTCTGACATAATTGAATCTGATGCTTCATAATATTCATAGTAGTGCTTCAAGAACAGTCTCACTAACTTTTTAACATCTATCTTTCTTATGATAGAAATAGATATAGACTTCTTACTTAGTTGACAAATAATCATCAATATTGCATTATGATCTCTTTTTATCATAGAGTCATTCATAAAGTTCATTGAGATATGCTATCAAACTTTGCTGAGAATTGATAGTGACTTCAGTAATTATGAAGTTTTATTCTGAAAGATCTTTATTCTTCAGCACACTAAATAATTGTTTACATACTGATCAACATTTTTGATTCAGTCATTTCAGTAGTATCTTGCTTTTACTAGCAAGTGTAATATTTTCTTCTCAGAATGTGCTGTAGATAACTACTTGTGAATTTTTTTAGAAGATGTGCTCAGAGAGTGGAATCTTTCTCAATTAATATTACTAAATATCTTTCAAAATACAAAAGTTCATCTATCAGCTCTTAGTGTTATTCTCTCTATTATGCTTTTTCACATTCTAGTCTCAGTAATTCTACTTCTTTGTTTCTTGCCTTGACTTCATCAAGAATATGTGTATCTGTATTTACAGCCTTAATCTTAACAGATTCCTTGATGATCTTTAGGTTCAATCTCTCTGACTTGAGAAATAGTTGCATTTGAGTGCTTTTGCTATCTTTCTGAACCTCTGGCTGACTCAGTGTATCTGCTAGTGTATTCTGACACTTCAGCTGATATTGAATTAGAAAGTAGAATCAAAAGAGAAACTCTGTCCATTATGCTTGTATAGTATTGAGATTCTTAGTTGTCATAAAGTACTCAAGAGCTTTATGATCAGTCAAGGTGTTGAATCTCTCTATTCTCTGAAGGCCTTTTAGCTCAGCATATCATTCTGCTAGTGCTTTTATAATTACTAGTATTTTCTTGTTATGAATCTCATAGTTTCTCTCTGCTTTACTTATTGAAGCAAAATAGAAAACAACTGAATGCCACTGCTCATCCTCACACAACTGAAATAAAATATCAGCTATAATATCATCTGAGATATTAATTTTTATCTGAGTCTTTTATTTTGAGTTATAATGATAAAGCATAGAAGCTTCAGACAAAACTCTTTTCATTTAATCAAAAATATACTGGCAGATCTCATTTTACTTAAAAGATTGATTCTTCTGAGTGAGTTTAAACAGTAGTTTTACAATCTGACTATAATTTTTGATAAAATACTTATAGAAGTTGCAGAATCTCAAGAAGAATTGAATTCTCTTGACTGTACTAGGCACTATTCATTTTGATATCACTGCAATCTTTTCTAAGTTCACTTTGATTCTTTGATCATTGATAATAAAACTCAAGTACTTTATCTGTTGAATATGAAACTCACATTTTGAGATGCTTATCTGTAGTTCAGCTTCTTATAATCTAGTTAATATCTTCTTGACAAGCTTTTTATATTCTTTCAAAATTTTACTATAGATAAGTAGATCATTCACAAAGACAGTCATAAACTGATTCAAGTAGTCAAAGAAGATAATATTCACAAAGTGTTGAAAGATCACTGGGCTATTGCTTAGATTAAAGGATATGACTTTATACTTATAGATCTCATAACACATTCTAAAAATAATCAGATCTTCAGTTTCAGAATGCATATATATTCAATGAAAGTTTTGATGAATATCTAATTTGATAAAGAACTTGACTTTATTTAATCACTTTATTAACTCATCAACTAGTAGAATTAAATATTGATTCTTTTTTGAAATTATATTAAATCAGTGATAGTCTATACAAAACCTCAGCTTGCCTATAGTATAAGCTATAATAATTGAAGAAGTAAATGAAGAAGTCACAGATGAGATAAAGTTTTTTTCTAAATTGATCTCAGGATACTGCTTAACTGTCTCAAGTTCTTTCAAGCTTATTCTATATAGTGATGTATGATCAATAGCTTTATTCAGATCAATTTTCTTCTCAATCTTAATCTTATAGTTCACATTCTTTTAAAAGAGTAATAATTAATCAGAAATAGTTTTTGAGAAAATATTATAGAATTTCTTGTAGTTTGCTGGTAGCTGTTTATTAATTAATCTGTTCATTCTTCAGTTCTGCACTAATAATGATCTTTTTTTCTTCAATGATTCTATCTATCTCATAGAGACTTGAAATAAAGATCTCTGACTTCTTGCTTCTTTTATGATGATGAAAGATCATATCTTCAATGAATGCTATTCTTTACTGTTTATTTGATTTATTTTTTTATTGAGTCTTTACAGGTTTTTCAACAACTTCCTGCTTGAATTCTTTATTGATAAGTCTATCACAGTAGTCTGCATCTTGTTGATGATTTGATCTCACTACTGATCTCTTTAAAATCTTTCTTGAGATCATTATATTGTATCCTTCTAATATCTCATTCTCAATTATCTGTATACTTAATCAAACTAAGTATTGATTCTTCATATTTAATTATATTTCCTACTTTACTAGTTAAGACTGTTTTAGAATTATGTCAGTACTCTCCAGATTTATTATTAGTATTAATGTGTTAAAGAACCTTCAATCATATATTCATAGATCCAAGGAGATGATTTCTGTGATTGAGTTTCCTTTTTATTTATTAAATCTCATAATCTGATGATCTTTTATTAACTTCTCAGAGTTTGCTCCTAAGGCTTTGACACACTTACATGTAAAGCTTGTATTAATAAGAATATAACAGTTTGCTCTAGAATTCACTAGTGCTCTTGTAGAAATAGTATATTCATTTAAAGCTACTTTGATATGTACAGTAAAAAAGTTCTCATCTATTAACTAATTCACATTCAAAGTTTCTAATGTAACTATCTTATCTGAGAAGGAGACTTTTCTCAGATTTAATCTTTTTCTAACTTGATGATAGCAGTCTCAGTATTCATTTTCTTCAGTTCTATCTCTTGCTTGCATGAGCAATTTCAAGCTATGTAATTTTTGTTTTAGCAATTAAAGCATTTTATATTCTTCTTTTAATTCTTATTCTTCAGCCTATTCTCAGTTATCTGTGCTAGTGTGATTGGAGTTGATTCATAGTTCTGAGATATGAGAGTTCTTTCACAGCTGTTTCAGATCATTGAAGTTCTTTCACAGCTGAGTAGTCTTTAGTTGTGATGACTTAATATACTTTTAAGATAGTGAGCAGCCTGAGTACAGATATCTTGAATCTCTTAAAAGATATTACAATTAATGCAGACTGCTACAATTATAAATTAAAGATTGAAGAAAATCTTATGAAGAAAGTCTGCTTTATAATCTTTCTTATAAATTTGAGCTTCACCATTTTATAGATACTTGAATACTTTCTCAGCTGTTTCAAACTTCTTAAAATGATCTTTTTTTTATTTTTGAGACTAAGTGTTTGGCAGCTTCATCATCAGTTTGATTTTCAATATAGATAATATAGTTTTCTTTACTCAGAAAGTGATCAGTATTGACAGTCAGCTTGTATTTTATTCAGAAGAGTTAATTTTCAAATATTAATTCTTTTTCATTAATGAGGTGCTTAAAGTTATCAAGTTTGATTAATTATTACATCAGTTGATTGTTTATCAGTTTGATTTGAGAGGATAAAGAGTTCACTGTCTGCTGTAAAGTATTTTATTTCTCTATCAGACTGTTCACTTACTGATTAAGTTCATCTATTTACTTTCTCTGCTTATCTCATTCTGCTCTAACCCTTTCTAGAGTGTTTCTTGCCTTATTTATAAAGTCAGCAATTTCTCAATTTACTCACTCTAAGTCTTCTTCAATTATCTCAAAGAATTATTTCTTGAATATAAAATTTCTTGATCTCATATTCTTCTTAGTCAGAGTTATCATATCTCAGTCTGATCTTCATAGACTGTCAGATTCTCTAACTACTTCTAACATCTTAGCAGTTTTCTCAAAAGTTTCAAAATAAAAGTTGATAAGAATTCTCAAAGATTTTTCATCTAAAAACCTGCTTTAAAAAGAGCAAGAAAAGTAGATAATCTTAGTATTATATTACAGCTTCAACTAAGTGCAGGTGAACTGATATTCAATTGTCAATTATATAAGCTATCTGAGTGAATACTAAGATAATTTCTAAAAGATGAGTTCAGAAAAAGCTCTGTTTATATAGTCCTTTTTCTCTAATATTATTATTAGATAATTGCCACATTTATATATTATTTATACACAGGGTGATTATGAGATTGTTTGCTATTATCTAAGCAATTATTGTTTATTGATCACTTTGACCTATATGATGATTAATCACCTCAGCCTGTATGATGATTGATCACCTTGGCCTGTGGCAATTACGCTGTTAAGAAAGTTGAATATAAGCCTGTTCTATACTATCACAGTAATGAATCTTTAGATAATAAAATCTCTTTATCAAGGACTCTCTCTTTGTCAGATTAATGATACTTTTATTATTTATCTGCAATGTTATGTAGATCTTTGACTTCTCTTTCATCAGACTTGCATCTTACAGCATATTATTCAATCAAATAAACTCACATACAACTTCACTAGTAGTGATATATTCTGCTTTTGTTGTTGATTTTGCAGTTGATGTTTGATATTGTGAGTGCTATAAAATTAAGAATTCATTAATCATGATGATATAGCCAGATGTTAATTTATATTAAAAGTTTATACCTGCTCAATCTAAATTATAATAAGCAACTGATTATAGATTTTTATTATTTTTCTCATATTTATAAACTATTTCTAGAGCTTTTATTTTTTTTACATTATGAAAGATGTGCTTCAAAGCTGTTCAGTAGTTCTTTTTTAAATATAAGTTAAACTTTAATAAATAATTCACAGTAAATGCTAAATTTAGCCTTGTGTTTGATATAATATATTGAAGTAATCTAAGCTTTTGATGATATTTTGTAGTTGTAAACTCATCTTTCAATTCAATAATCTTCTCAAAGGTAAATTCAAATTGTATGTCAACTATCATAGGTATATAAGCAGAGTTAACCTTATTTATATCAAAATCTTTAAGAATTTTTTTAATATAGTAAATCTGTGAGACTGTCAAATTTTCATTTAATCTGTATTTAACCTTCATCTCAAGATATAGCTTATCTTTCTCAACATCTTTTATCTCAAATTTCTTTTATATTTTACTTAATATTTAGTTTAAGTCTATTTATTTATAGCTTATGATTCTGTAATTATCAATATGTAGTGTTAGATAAATCTCGTAGATAGAATGAAATAGAAATCTCTATTATATTTTGAAATTCTAAACTTCAGTAATATGAGATACTCTGTCACTATGAAATACCAGATCCTTGCAGCTTGCTTTATGCTATATAAACTCTGTCTAAGAAGATCAACTAGTCCTCCACTTCTATGTTTAATGCTTATAAGTAACTATATATAGACTATTTCATTCTGTAGTAGTATATCATTCAAAAATACTGATATATAGTTAATCAACTTTAATTTTTAACCTTTAGTAGTTGATAAAATGAATAAAAAGCAGCTTATAAGTTTTGAAATAACTGCAGTATAAGATTTATAGTAGTGGATATCCTGCTACTACAAAAACTCTATAATTATCTAGTAGACTCTGAAATAAATTATTTTATCTCTATTATTCAACTTATAATTAAATACTTATTTGTCTGTCAAGATATTTATCTTAAACATCTTCTCAATAATAATATAAATTTTTTTATTCTTGAATATTTTAACTTCTTTTCTTATTATTTTAAGTCAGTGGTTTCAATCTGAACTTTTCTTTACCTCTGTTAGACTATTTAAATAATTTATAAACATGTTTAATACAGGATTAGTGTCACTAGCAAATATTTCAAATTCATTATCTTTGATTAGTTTTATCTCATTAAGCAGATAGACTGAATCAATAATATTTTTTAAATTATTTTTAATCAATATTTTCAAAATCTCTCATTTATCTTTTACTAGTTGTCTTAGCAGACAGTAATACTAGTCATTTATAAAGTCAATAATATTTAATTCCTTTGACAATTCAATATCTTTTCTCATCATTTTTGTGATGATATAGAATAAACTTACATTTAACCTTCTTAACAGCATAATCATCACAAGTTGAGATAATTAGTCATCATATAGGTTAAGATGATCAGTAAACAACAATTACCTAGATAATGATAAACAATCTCATAATCATCCTGTGTATAAATAACATATAAATATAGCAATCATCTGACAATAGTACTAAAAAAAAGGGCTATATAAACAGAGTCTTCTCTGAATTCATCTTTTAGAAATTATCTTAGTATTCACTCAGATAGCTTATCTAGTTGTTAGACTGAGATTGTAAATCAATATCTGACAATCAAGCTTTGTTCATATGTAAATTATTATCAAAACAACTGAGATAAGTAACTATCAATAATAAATCATGTAACTGAAGCTCTGATAAATAAATCAACTGAAATGACACTCTTTCTAACAGCTTATGAATATGAATCTCAAATGTTCTTTAATTAAAAGTCACTGCCTAAGATACTATCTAGAGAAGAGAATTTTAAATGAAAAGATGTCAGGTAGCATATCATTCAAATGAAGGAAATCTGAAAGCTAGCAGTAAATAATATGAAAAAGACACAAGAAATCATAAAATTACAGATCAACAAGCACTGTCATAAGTCAAACTTTGAGATAGAACATAAGATCTTCTTGTTACTAAAGAACTATAGAATTCAACATCTTAGCAGAAAGCTTACAGAGCAAAATGAAGACTTCTTTGAGATCATTGAGAGAGTAGACAACAGCTACAGACTAAGACTATCAAACAGTATGAAAATTCACTTAATATTCTCTTCTGCTAAATTATAAAAAACTATGAATAACTCTATATCAGAACAGTTAAATAAGACATTAAAATCAATTAAAATATAAGAAGAAAATGAGTGAGAAGTTGAGAATATTTTAGCAAGCTGTATCTCTCATGAAAAGGTTCAATATCAGATAAAATGACTAGAATTTGATGAAAATTTAACATGGTATTTAGCATAAAATCTAAAGAAATTATCATATTTCATTCAATAATTTCACACTGCAAATTCAATGAAAGCAGAGCCTCTGAAATTAAGTAAATAACTGGAGACTTGAGAAAAGAATGACTACCTAGCAGATGAAGTGAATGATAACCTACTGACATGAGAGCATGTCTAGACTTCAAGGGGGGATAATGTGATGGTGTAGAACAGGCTTACATTCAACCTTCTCAACAGCATAATCGCCACAGGCTGAGGTGATCAGTCATCATACAGGCTGAGGTGATTGGTCATCATACAGGCCAAGGTGATTGGTAAACAACAATTGCCTAGGCAATGGCAAACAACCCCACAATCACCTCATGTATGAATAACACATAAATGTGGCAATCACCTGGCAACAGTGCTAGAGAAAAAGGGCTATATAAACAGAGCCTTCTCTGAATTCATCTTTTAGAAATCATCTTAGTATTCACTCAGATAGCTTACCTAGTTGGCAATTGAACACCAGTTCACCTGCGCCTAGCTGAAGCTGTGACAATTACCGTATACTTCGCGACTTAGTTGAGAAAGGAGAGGTGGAGCTTTCACATGTAGGTTCTACAGTGAATAAAACAGATGGATTTACAAAGCCTCTACCAAAGCCGGCTTACAATGAATTTGTGGAGAAAATAGGATTGACAGAGGTCTGGCCTCATTGATGAGGATGATTGATTTTTACACTGTTTTGCAGCCCCTAAGGAGGTGTAATGAGAATACAGATTAGGGGAATAATTGTGTACTTTCTTTGCAAAGTTACAGTACAGAGACATAATAGAGCTTTTCCTAATAGGGAAATAGCATCTGATTCCTGTATTTAATTTTTATTGCGGATTTGAGGGCATTCAGTAGGGGATAGGTGGCAGAGCTCAGGCTCACTGTGGCATGGGGGGGTGTTGGAGGATTCCCCGGCTACCCGAGGTCACGTGCACATATATATATTTATTAGTTGTGGCTAGCTTGCTTAGAGTCCCACAATGCAACAAGGTTGATAACGGTCCTCTAAGAATTTATTCTCTGCTATGAAATGTTAACGGGTGGCGTATCCGCCCTGCCGTCCCTCTTGGCTTCCGGTTGTGCTTCAACGTCCTAGGGCTGAAGTTTTAACAAGCAAACAGATCCTGTAGTTACATATATATACTCTTATGCATAACATAACATCCATGACATAACAGCTAACAAAAGGGCTACGCGATGGATGCATGCAACGCCTGCTCATGTGGTTCTTACATACGTCACCTTGCATATGGAACGCTTGTATATTCTTGCTGTTTGCAATGGACCTGAGTTGTTCCATACGCTGCCCAGTTCAACCTGTATAGTCAGTTACATAAACACCAGGTTACCGTACCACAATAGAGTGGCTAAAATAATATCATCCCCACCTTAGCATTTTTCACACTCACAGAAGTGCCTCCTCATTGTTTACAACACTATATAATTGTTTCAAGTAATCACACGTACCTAATGCTGCATGCATAAATAGGCGTATCCTTGGTCGCAGAGGTAGTTAAATCCCAACCGTCCAAACCACCAGTCACAAACACAATCCCTTTGGAAGCAAGCTGCCTAGCCGCTGGCGGCCACTTCGCTCCCGAGGGTCTCCCGTCTGACATTGCATATTAGGTTCCTAGGTTGTCTGCGGAAATCTAGAAGTTGACGATGGCTGCCGTTAACAACGAGGTATGGTCAATGCAAGCATCATGAACCATTGATCCCGACTGGTTCGTACCAGCGACTCAAAAGGGACCTCCATTCATCCAAGAGAGATGAAGAAACTATTTTGCAACATAAATGACATAGCAGTAATTAATAACTACACAAAATAAAGAAACAGGATCCCCACCCCCCCCTTTTCTTTCTTTTTTTTTAATGTTTGTTTGTTTGAGCAAAGAGTGTCAGGATCTATACAGAAGTACTTTTCTAACTGGGTACGCGAAGGCAGATTTAGTAGTTAAGTTACCGTCCATTTAATTTGACATTCCAACTTTCAATATGGAAACCTGCAAGAAATTGGTTGGTTCGGTCCCTTAATCCCTTATTATTTGGTTAACGGCCGGCTATTCCTTAGTTCACGCGGGAGGGTTCAATACCTCCGATATTCTGGCATTACCCGACACACTACCCGTAGTTTATCTACGGAGTTGTGGCGTTTGTGTAATATATCTGCTGTCGGTGTATATTCACTCATGAGAAAGATATGATTGAATGGTATTCATCTACAATTAACGCACTTGTAGGTTGAGAATGATTGCATGAAGGATTATATTTTCTTTGTAACTGACCTAGATATTGACGTCTAGATATTATTCTGTTGAAGAGTAGCCACAAGTCAGCTTCGGAGCAAAGCCGATGTCTAATAAGAGAAACCATGCGATCCACCAACCAGCGAAAGGGAAGCCCCTGAAATAATCTTTTACACCACCCCTCCAATTCAATGCAATGTCCTAACTACGGATGGAAAAATAATGAAGAGAAACAGGGCTCCAAAACGAATGTATGGAGGTATTTGACAAATAGTTGTCGAAAAGAGGGTGCGTAGAACGGGACCAACGGAGTAGAAGCAAAAGCGTCGAGTTAGAAGAACAGAAAGGTAGTGAGAAGGATAATAAAATGAGAAGAGAGTAATAATAAAGCGAGAGATTAACAACCAAAACACCCTGAGCTGTGTAAATAGCTCCTGTTTGACATGGGTATATCATACCGCAAAACGAGCAAAAAAAAAAAATAAATAATAAATAAATAAATAAAAAAAAATCAACAAAACACAAAACATAAAAGAGAATCATAAGAGTGACAAAAGTGAGGGCAATTGATATCGCCTATTTCTGTCGTTCTTCATTATCAGGACATCTATGGTTTTCTGTGCCGACCATGATCACTCTGAAACGTTGCTGTATTCCCGCATTCCCACCACAAATCCCACGTCAATGACCAACATTAACATTATCCACTGCATGTAGTCATACGACAAAGTACCAAAAGAGTAAAGTTTCTGTATGAATCGTGATTCCCCTGCCCCCTGCCCACCCCTATCCCGCGTCAATGACCAACATATAATATTCACAACAAAGACCTCCTATAACCACATCCTAAGACAAAGTTGCCCAGTTGCATGAACATGCGAGCACCGTGGAATAATAAACCCAGGAAACAGCCCAAGCGTTTATAAATGATTGGAATTAAAGCAGCACATGCCTTGGGTCCGTCTGTAATCCTCCTCATAAAAGCTTCCACGGAAACTACCGGCACGGCCCGCTCGCTCTGGGTAGTCGTACAGCAGATTGTGCATGTTCTTCTTTGACGGCTCGATCGTCACGGTATGATATTGCGAAGATGATAGCGACGACGAACATCGTGCTTGGTTGGGGCGAGGGGTGATTATTTTATACGTGGGTTTGTTGCGGCTGCGTGGTTTGATTATGGTCACGCTATATCCGTAGTCGCTGGTGGTTGCGCTTGAACTCGTGAGTGTTGGTGAAATCAAGCAAATATCGGGCGTAGGCCCTGAGCCTGGGTCTACGGATATTTTGCCGCTCGAAGTTCGGGGGAAGCGCACATTGCACATGCTATGCAGGGTGTCGATGTGGATTTCACGATATCGTGGTGATTCTTCGGGTCGGCGCCATATTGGTGCAATCACTGGAATATCATCATAATGATAGTCGTCATATTCTTCTCTTTCTGCCCAGCGCGGTCTGATAGTTTTGTAATTGTATGACGGATCTGATTGGGTGTATGTGTGTCGCTTCGATGAAGGATGCGGCCGCTGCGCAGTCGAATCCGACTTTGAAGACCGGTGCTGTTTATAGGAGAGGTGCACTTTTGGAGTTGGCGAGCGTGCTCTTGGCTTGTCTGGTGAGTGTGATCTGCGTTGGGTAGTTTGATTCCTTGTGTTCGTGAACGGAACATTTACATGGTAAGGTCTCGAAGGCCTTCTTCGTGGCATGGAAGGCCTTCGTGGCATATAAGGCTTCTCTGGAGCCGGGGTTGGCGTTGAGTAGGGAAAACTCCATTGTTCCTTGTTCTCCTTCTGTCCGCGACTCTCCCCTGGCTCGTGCGTGTCCCTCTGCCCATGAATATCTCCATATGTTTTGTCAAACGCAGCCCGCTTTCCTTCATCTTGTAAGATTTCGTATGCTTCTTGCACCTAAAAAGGTGGAGTTTATGTTAGTGAAGGATTCTCAACTTGCGCTATAGGAGCACGAACACACCTTGCAGAATTCAGCTGATGATGTGCCAGGGTTCTTGTCCGGATGGGTAGTCAACAATTTTTCCCGGTACGCTTTTTTAATCTCCACCGCCGTAGCAGATTGCGTAATACCAAGAACCCGATAGCAGTCTATCTCAGTTAGTGTTTCCATCGTCTGGGAACAATGTTTACCTTCTGTTCCTATGTTTACAATATAGCAAGCTTAGGAACGGAATGGGGGCATTAAAAGATATTGACCCAGAGTCGGAAAGACGAGCAAAGAAGAAGCCAATTGTGAATGAACACGCAGACCTAGCAAATGAAAGGCAACGTTTTGGTTAGGACGGTACCTTATTTATACCCAACTTGATCCACCTTTATGCTTTACTTTCTTCACCCTTGGCTGCTCAGAGACTGGCGTGCTAGTCCCCAGGGACTCGAAATGAGAGAGAAGAGAATGCAGTTACATGCCAATACAGCTTCATGTGCACTTACATTTTGCAACTTTCAAAATCACCCTTGTTTGGGATAAACCTAAGCTCGGGCAAGGCAAAGCGTTAGATCTCTCTTGGCGTTGGAACAAGATCATTCGCTCCGAGTGCAGTTTACATTTCCTGAGCAGGCAGTTTGAATTGATGGGTAGTGAGGCTCGAAAGCAAATAGTCTCCAGGAGGTGAGCGTGGTATATTTTACTTTGAGAGCCCCGCAGCGGTCGTCAGCCTTGCTCGCACTGAGTTGTGCCAAAAAAAAAAAAAAAAAAAAAATATCGTAGGCATTACATTAGGTTCTGGTATGAAAAGTGATCTGGCTCGAAAAAACAGCTAGGTTCAAATGTAAATAGACGTCATTCAGTAGTGGACAGCAGGAGGTGCCAATAAAATGGCTGCATCCGCTTGAGAAGTTCAGCACAACGGAAATGGGTTGGCGAAGAAGTGATTCCTCCTCTCTTTGGGAGCTTAAGCTAAAAATCAACGTGAAGTATTTGAACAACTTGGGACGCGGCAATATGGGTCTGGACATCGCTGAATCCTGAACAACGAATGGTCGACGAAGCATGGTTTGAATGTCGCGTGTTTCGAGCACAAAGACTGGGAACACACCTCCCACATGTAGAATGTCAACTTCCCCTCTTCATCGTGGATTGAAGAGTTTAGAACTCGACAGAGTTGTTATGAAACTCTGAGTTATCTGCGCAAGAACAGCCACAGGCGTCAGAAAGACTCTCCGAAGCTGTCGTCAATGGAAAAGTGAGGCGGCTCGACGGAGCGAGACGATGATAATAATTGGCTTTCCGCGACTAAGAGTCGATCGGGCACGAACGGTGCCCAATATGCATTCTCTGGTATTATTCTGATTTGCGAACCAGCAAGGTCGCTGTCTGATAATTTGGTGGCAGAGCGTCATTGGACCCCTTCTGAACCCTCGAAGGCTTCCAAGCAATGCGATAACTCGCTACGCAGTAACCCGTTAGTTAGCTAGCTAGTTAGTTGAAAAATTTGCTAAAATTCGTAGTAGAACTTCAACTAAGCTGGAAGCTTTTGTCGATCCCCGTTCCAAAATATCTGTCTTCGTTGTCGTAGAGGATGAAAGATGGAAAAGGACTCTAGACGAGTTGCAGGAGAACTGAATGGGCTGGGTTATTTTTTTTTTTTCTTTTTTTCCCCACCTACTCAGCTTCTCTCTCCCAAAACAATCCAACTCACGCATTCTGAAATTGCATCATCTTCAAAGCCTGAACGGGTTCTAATATTCACCCTCCAGCATTTCCCCAAAACAACAACGAAAGGCCAGTCCTGGCACAAGCGGTTAGGATATTTAACTGACACACCAAGCTACGGAACAACAATAGGCCGAATCTGGACTTGGGACGTTGGCACGGATCTGGGATGCAATGTCAACGAACGTCTTGCCACCCCTTCTTGCGGCACAGCTCTGTGGGAAGGACGGACCGAATTCAACAGTAACTAGCAGGTTTCGCATTGTTTTTCGTGCGACGATTTCGGGTTGTGGACTTTGTGTTGGGGATCAAGCATACGTTCGATCCTCCTGTGGGAAATCAGGTTTTCATTGGACTCTATTCCGGCGAATAACGTTATAGGCAGAGGACGGTTTACCTCCTGACTTACTTGTCAGTATCAATGCGCCGGCATGATGGAGGAGAACCCCCTCTTTTCAAACTATTAAGGAAAACGAAATCGAGTTGAGATTCCCTCATCTGATGGGCATGGGTTACAATCAAGCCCATTCATATGCGGCCGCCGCAAACCAATGAAGCGTAATGATATATGTACGTACTCCAAACACGGAATCCAGGGTGACCACGACTTTTGATTTGGGAAGCCGAAGAATCTACCCCCGGCGAAGTTGAGAGATCTCTGATTTATAACATGATTGTTATATCTTCCCATTAAACCCTATCCACAAGGCTAGTGTCCATAAAACGATGGGTCAATTGCCGCTGAAATTTTATGACCTCTTTACATAACCATAGGCAAATTCCTCCAGGGAATCAGCATTTGGCATAAACCTACTTTCTTGAGAAAGCCGCAAGTTGATCGGCCATCAGAAAACTTCCGAACCTGCGCTCGTCGGCGATACTTCCTTCGGACGTTAGAACAGTGATTATGAAATTACTCTACAAACGGGCATTGGAACGCATAAGAGGTCCTGACATTTTATTTTCATAGTCCGACAACGAACCTACTTCGTTTCAACCTTTTTCCGCCCAACAATGGTTTATGTTATGAATTTGAGAAAGGACACAAAGGACTACAGGCTGGCAGGTTCTTTAAGATCAATTGTCTCTTGGGAGATGTCTGGGCATGATCACAACATTTAGTGAAGATAAGGATTTCACAACAATAAAGCTCCAAGGGAATGCATGATATCCAAACAGTTGGCCGGCAATCTTGTTCAAATTTTTAGGGATTTTGATTCCCTCGTAGTGTGCACGTTTCACTCTCTTCTATGATTTCACAATTTGGAATTCTTCTTGTACTGTTTTACTGATACCCTATCTATGAATATCTCCCTTTCCCGATCGTGTCTCCGGCTGAAAGACTAAAGTTTCATCCGGACGATTAACTTCCAACTACTCCTGCGTCTTCTTTCCCTTGAAAATTTTTCGAATGGCTATTTGTGTTAACAGACCGACATATGCGTATCTCAGTCAACATGTGTCCGCAAACATTCAACATGCCACCTTAATCTCGATAGTTCCACAGGATGAAACGCAGCTTCATTGATTCACGTCACCCGAGACTTGCAATTGGCATGATGAAACGGTTAGAATCTCCACACAATACAGAGGCAAACTCAAAGCATCTGACTTGCCTATTAGTCTGGTGATCGCAGCCTATTTGGAAGTGGCACGAGCCTAAAGAGTTTTTGAGCTCCTAAGTGAAATGGCCTCAGGAAATAGCATATGAAAATGTTTCCGGACTTATTTGTCGAGGTGGGCGACTGCTTCTTTTGAGCGCAGGAGTAGTTTCAGTGCGTTTCCTTGTACTGGATATTTTCCTACCTTTGATATTCTCTCCAGGGATGTTCGCCTACCAGCAGAGTCCGCAAGCGCACTTCCACTGCAGAATTTTTGCTGGCTGATTCACACCTCCAGTATGACACTTGCGAATGAAATCTAGCATTATTCAATAATCATTTATTCATCCTGCAGAGAAACCGAATTTACAACGAACCTGTCCTTCACTCAGTCTACATATCCAGACCCCTCTCTACAACTGACCCTGGCCTTTTGGATCTTCTGGGTCAGGAGGTTTTTTATACCCTCATTCTCATAGTTCATTTTTTTTTTTAAAAAAAAAAAAAAAAAAAACACATGAAGAGTTTCAACAAAGCTGCTCCATGCAATTAATGGTATGCATTTGAAGAATTGAAATATGCCATTAGCAATTCTGTCAATCTGGTCAATGAGATTGAAGGGAATACTCAACAACCAAAAATGAGAGCTCAATGAAACAGGTCATGAAAACTCTTTTTGTCAGAGCGAATGCAGATTATTTATTCACTAAAGATCAGGTGTCATTTCGGAAGATTAGACACAGAAATTGACATGAGCGGTAAAACACCTGTGAGAAAATAAGTGATGTATGAGTGATATAAAAACCCATCACTTAGCATGATGTTGGGGGGAAGAAAAAAGGAGGTGCAAGGTCATGCAGAAACCATCATCATACCCAAAGTTGCAAAAAATCTAGGGTCATGAAAGTTGAAAAAATTATGTACAAAACAGCAACATGCTTCTGAGGGTTTTTAAACCACATAACGAAGAAAAAGTGAGTAAAGGTCAATCGAGGAAGCGAGATGATATAACCCGGATTGATCGCGTCGATCCACTGTCCATCTGCAAAATCAGCAAGTAGTTCCCACAACCGTCTGATTCGGCTTCTCCTTCGCAAACGCCGACGATCCATTCGAATACTCAGGCGGCGCCAAGCCACTCGCCGACGGAACCGCCGAAAAGAACGGATCGCTCCGACCCCGCCTTACCTCTGTCACTAATGACCGGGAGCGCTCAATACAGTGAGCTTGTGGCGGCGTAACTCTGCGCGGTGTGAAGTATTCGTCTTCCGTGTTCCTCACCCGGCTCTGCCGGCGGCGTACCGCGCATGCATCTGCCAGACTCTTTGTTGTGGAGACTTGAATGGGCACACGGATCGCTAGGGTTGGGGCGATCAAGTTTGCGTTGGGAGTATGGTAGGAAAGTGACATTTCGAGTGTGTACGTGCGCGACGTCAGACAGGAGTGGAAAGTTGGTGCGTATGCGCGGGTTTTGGGTAGGTTAATGGGGACTAGAATTGAAGTGGCATAGTAGGTATCCCCAGTATAGCTGGCGGTGGGTCCAAGGAGGGACTCGACGGAGCTGGTAGATTGGATGGAGTCGCGGCGATGGAGGGAGGGGGCGGCTGATGAGCAGGGTTTTGTGGAGGCGTGCTTTTGCCAGGTCGCGGAAGCGACGCAGCGGGTTGCGAGCGAGATGGTTTGCGTATACACCCTTTGGTTGAGAGCCCAGGCTAGAGCGGCTGTCTTGGAAGGAATATCATTCCATGGTTCCGTCCCGAAGAAAGTGTTCACTTTTAGCTTGCCCCAGAGTTTGCCCAGGCGAGGAGGCTGTTGATGTTCATTTACAGGGTCAAATCGGAGGTGGACAGTTGCCATAGTGGTGGGTACACATTCTTCTGAACCAGCTGCATCTGCAGTTGCTGATGCTGGGATGCGTAATGCTTTTGGTTGAGCAGCTGCCATCACAATTCGGCCGATCTTGCCCCTTAGTGCGCCCTTTTTCACGTCCTTCTCTTTGCGCATGCAATACTCCTCGTTGTCGTCCAAAATGTTCAAAGGCGGAGCCTCATCCGTTGCTGGGATAATAAGAACATTTTGTTTGGCATCCACGAACACCTTCGGGGAATCATCTACCGAACTGGCCTTGGATAGTTGGGCTCTCACAGCATATTGGATCTGCGCCACCCCGGGGCCCATATCGTCTAGGAGTTTGCTGCCATTTTCCCCCAGGGCAGGATCTCCTAGCGATGGTGGCAAAAGGGTATGTGCTGCATGGACTTGCTGGTGGTTATGTCTATGGCAGCATGAATTGGGGAGCAATCGCTCGGGGACAACAAAGGTAAAAGGAAACGTGTATGTGCGGCCCACTTCTATATTTCTTGGCTGGGGATATTGCGACTCATCGATGGGCTGTATAAGGCGCAGGAAGGTGTGAAATGCAGAATATCGATCAACTGAAGGTCCCGCTATTCCAGGTCGTTCAATGACTGTCTTGGAGGTTCCTGATAATGCAGAATTAACATCGTTAACGGTTATCAAAATGTCGTGGAGAGAAACTAAATAACCATCCGTACCTTCAAAAGTAATGAAAATATCTTCAAATCGGATATCAGAATCTGACATTACTATCACTTCCCCCTTGATAGTGTCCAAAGTTGAGTACGAATTATTCATGGGTGGGTGCTGATTGTTTAGATTGATTACAACCGAAGGCTTTGAGCGCCGGGAGAATCTATCGAGGGCACTTGAACTGTGCGATGTAGTTGAGGCGACCATTGTGCTGCCTTGTCTGGCGGAAATCGTGGAACGGCCGCGATAGTTCTAAAAGAGCACAGAGGCTGTTTGTTGGAAGGGCACAGAAACAATAGAAAGAATCTTGTTGAATTTTCTCTTCCAAGAAACCAGAGACAACGGTGGGGGGAAAAGCGGGTCCCAAGCAGACGCAATATTTATATCAATTTGGGGGAAGTGATCTTGGGTGGGGGGAGATTTGGTTTTCGAAAAAGGCTGGCGTATCTCAGTGCAGAGCACCGGTAAACAGTAGAACAAGTCCAATGTTATTATGAGAGAGGTTGCTAGACGTAAGGACCTATATATAGTAGTATTGCTGGAGTATGAAGTTGCAGCGTTTTTCGAAGCTGCTTTGCAGATATATCGGAAAGCCCAAAGCATACAGCTATGTACAAAACCGCCAGTGAGAGACATCTCCTCCTCTTTCCACTTTATATATAAAAAGCCCGCCGTAACTACAAGATGCAGGGTCATAAGAACAGCAAATCTCATCATCGACTTCTCGTGTTGACATAAACCTTCCTACTAACTCCCTGGGACCCAGAACCACAAAATGACACCAACAGGGCGTGTTGAGCTGTCAGGCGCTGAGTTGAAAGTGCGAATGTTTGGACAAAAAATAAACTATTTTGAGTCATCAGATAACTAGGTTCAAGGAGGCTGATCCCGAATTTGGTTTGTTAAGTCCGTGATAGCGGAATTCGAGCCCCGTTAGCTGTCAAGTCCGGCGCATGCCCGCCGAACCCTCAGGCATTCATTCATATATTGTTGCTCCCTAACGCGACAGACAAGGGGTTTTGATGACAAGGGATCCCGGGAATCCACGTCTTGCCAGGATGCATGGCAGACAGGGCTGGTTAACCCACAGAATAAATAATTAGTAATGATGGTGCTTTTAGCTAAAGACTGGCCCAGACAAACAAGTCCAAGGGCTACTGCTCTTCCCCGGTTCAACGTTCCCAGACAAAACTTTGATATTCTCTGGCGGTGCAGCCTTGCAGAACACAACGCATTTCTCGGGCATGTAACTAACTTATTTTGAGATGTCTTCAGATTTATCTGCACAAGGATGCAGACACCACAATACGTCAGTCAGCATTTTGGAAATGGCATTCAACTTTCATGAAAAAACCAATAAAGTCATTGACGTCCAATATCCATCCAATGACCCCCATGATTATCAAATGATAATTATTCATCATGCTCCGCGATGGTGTCATACGATACCTGATTTGCTAGGAGAAGCATTGACCAAGCCGTATATTATTTAATCCGAAGGGCGTACCAGTCAAAAGTCCTTCAACCGCTGCAGTCAATTATTAACAAGCAGCTGCTGATAGTTCAAAGTTCAAAAGGGACGTAATCACTAACTTCTGGAGTTAATTATTAACGAAGACTTGCTGGCATCCATGGATCGGACAGCGAGGCCAGTAATTATGTCACACACGTCTGAGCCAGCCAGAGCAGAATTGGACAAGTCATCTGGGGAGGTTCTCTTCTTCAAGTCCAAAGGGCGTCGCGAGCAACCACCCACTGGAGTTTAATTATTGAAGAGGAACGAGGACTTCCGCGGACTCGGGATTGAAGGTTCGGTGGCTCCCAAGGTACTTTGATTTTAGTCGGCAACCAGAGGCCTAGCTATTGGCCTAACCAGATTGACCTGGTGTCGCTGGAATGTTGGATCTTGACGTGATCAGCTGAATAATGAAAGATCAAAATAGTTAACTAGTTGACTACGGAGTAACTATTAGCTAACTAGTTAGGTAAGGTTGTGCTGGCGAGTCTACCAAGCCACTGAAGAATATGTTAGCGACTACAAACTGCATCATCATTTTTGGCATGAATGATTACACCATGATTGAGCAACTCGTCGGTTAAGTTTGGTTCTGGAGTTGGAGAGGTTCTTGTTTGAGGCTCCTTTAAGCTTGTTTGGCTCTTGTGTTATCAGATCGAAAACCTTAAAGCCACGACGGACCCAGGCTCACACCAGCTAACCCCGCTTTCACAACCAAGTCCATTCCTCAACCACGCGCATAACTAACTATCTATCTAGGTTTCTTCTCCGTCCGTTTTGTCCTTGCTGATATAGTAACGGATAGCAGTGATGGCTGGACCTGAAGTTAGCGGTTCCATGTGACCGCACAATCGTCGTCCAGAGCCAACCGAGTCATTATTCATGGATGGTGCGATACAGAGTGTGTGCTTGATACGGAATCCAGATGCACGCACGCCCTGCCAAGAACAAAGCAGGGTTCCCCCCGCCCCTCCTTGGCACTTATCTCGATTGATCAGTGATCGCTAAACTAAACGCTGGGACGCTTCTGTGGCCTTTTTTTGATCTGTTTCTTCTGTGATTCGGTGTTTCTCGCAGCCAGATGGGCACGAGGTCGAAACTAAATATTCTTATCTGTCTTAACATCCATGGATCCTTATTTCTATGCCTCATTTAAGGATTCGGCTGAATTGGGCAAAACCGGAAAAGAAAAAAAGGAAAAAAAAAAAAAAGAAAAAAGAAAAAAAAATTGACTGGGAGATTACATTCGAAGGTAGAAATTACTAGATATGGGCCTTACCAGCGCGCAACTTCGCCCTACGCAGTTTTTGAGGAGTTTCCTTACCACCGAGGTAGTTACGTTTAACTACATTTTTCAAAATGGGCAGGGCAGGAAGATGGGATTTTACTCAATTGAAAATTGACACGAAAGGACGTTCACAGTCATATAAGCACCCTTGGCAGCTATACAACATTCAATATTCTCAAAAGGGGAGGAGACATCGCGCATCACCAATTTAAAGGGTAATCTGATAAAAACACCGGGAATAAGAGTAGGTGGGCTCAATCAAGTAAAGGAATAGGCTTAAAACTTTATGATATTTCTTGGGGCGTGCCATAGTAAATATTTACTTTTTACCTCTGCCCCACCTTCACCCCGCACCCCTACTTTCCAAACTTTAAATACCAGAAAAAAAAGAAAATTGGTTGGGAGGAGGGAAGTGAAAAGGGCCCCCAACCCCCACAACTGGCGAGAAATGAAATAATTCCCCTTCGCTTTCTGCTCGTTTTGTCTTCAAAGGGATCGCTGCGGGAGAGTTCCCGCTCGTTTGACATCTCGGAAAGATGCGGAGATGTTGGTAAATATCTAGTCAACATGAACTCTAAGTATCCGACATAAAACTTTGCGCCACAACTTTGACAGACGAAGAGCTTTACATCAATCTTGAAGTTTGGAATGCCTCTATAGCATCAGGACAACTGCTTCACTGGAATTTGTAGTCAATTGTTGCGGAATCAGCTTTCATGGCATCGATAACTATGTTTTGGGGGGGGGGGGTTTTGTGGGCTATGCTTTTTACTTTTCGTTGGGCGTAGGTGGGAGTATGAGTCATGTTACTGTTTTAACTACGCATTTTTTTTAGTTATAGGAATAGCAAATACACTTTTGCATGCGTTAGACGTGAGTTTCCATTCTGGGATGCCATGTGCTCCTATGATTTGTTCCGGATGGATTGAGTTAAGGTTGTAGGTTACTCTGAGTTAACCGCTCATGTGGAGAGTTCTCTGTAACTTAATTTCCCCTCTTGCGTTCAGCCTTAGATGTCTGGTTTGGCTAGACAACGTTGATCATTTTCAAGCCTGGTTCTCGACCAGAATCAAAGAGTGTGAACAACCAAAAGGCATTGAAAGGTATTGTGGCGACTTCAGGAGTTAAGCGACATTTCCCCGTAGGAGATTTACTGGTTACTGCGGAGAACGAAGAGGTTTTGGGTAACATTTCACATGGTAAGGAGGCAGTTTTAACTACGTAAGGCTTCTCCCGCAGTTAAAAAGTCAGAACACAGACTGTTGAACTTGCATTTTTCCCATCTCCAGTTCTAATCTGACGCACGGATATAGCCCAGCTCAACGGTCATACATTGGATAATACATCTTGGTTGTTGAACACATGAGAAAAGAACACAAGTCATCATCAGTGTCACAGACAGAGGTTTATTCACTGCTAAGGGGCGTTCTAGAAACCCATTCAGTAAAGTTTGACTAGCAAGGAGCTGAAGACAAATCACATCTGGAGTAGCTAGTTAGCTGTGGTCCAGCAACTTGGATCATTAACGAGCGAGCTCAATTAGAGAACCTATGGACTAGAAGACATGCATTTTTCTCCCATTGGTGTAGTTATCAAGCCCAACATCCCACGGAAAATTAAGGTTTGCGGTGACTAAATAACGTAATTCACCCTACCGAGCACAACTTACCGGAACATCATCTTCAACTTCACGTGTCCTCAACTATTTAATTCAATATGACAGTTCCAAATCAAGAAGAAAGGCTTTGTCATTCAAGTTTATAACAATGACCAACCAATTTACTAATATCTCTGAGTTGCTTCTTAAGTCATATAATGTTTCTCATACACACCTCTTCTAATTAACTATAGAATTGATAAATATTTTTAAATTTTAGAAGAAATACCAAAAACCAGCTTTTACAATGAAAAATCCCTAGTTCAGCGAATAATATTTATGAATAAATGAGGTCAACTCTTTTAAATTTTAAATTGAAAGGATATAAGATATGATCAATATACTTCTTTTACGTTAGTTATAGCTGGAAAAAATTAACTCTTTAAAATTTGAGCTAATTGTAACGGGCGTGCCACCGTATACGGCCCTACCACTTCCATAGAGAACAAAAAGACGAATCCGTTAAGGAGAATCGAAAAGTAAGAGAAACGAGAATGAAAGCTATGTAAGGTGTGGGCGCAGAGTTTCATACGGGTCAGGCAGGAAGAAGGATAATCCGGGCTCAGAGTTTTGGAACAAAAGGTGATCACCCACATTAGCCTATTACACTGAAATCTTATTCTAATTAGTAAGTTTTATATAAATATGACTAATAAAAAACTCGCTAACTATTTATGATGGATTTAATATATAATTGATTGATCTCTCTCTATTATAACTATCATGAGAAGAAAAAGTTATCAAACTTTTTAGCCTAAAATTATTTTCTTATGTTTAAAAATTAAATTAAAAAGATAATTAAATTAACAATAATTTAAAAATAATTTAACTACAAAAGCTACTTAAAAAATTATATAGAATTCTATAAAAAAAGTTTAATTTTTAATATAAGTAAAGTAAAAGTTACATTAAATTTAGTAGTTATATTTTAGATCAATTATTTAATTATTATACTTTATTTTATATGTCAACTATAGTGATTAGATATAAACTATTTTATCTTATTAAAAAAGATAAATAATTACAACATTAAATTATAAATAGTTATAAGATTAAAGATTAATCATAAATACAAAATTTTCTTAAATATATATATATATATATATTATCTAGACTAAATCTTTTGAGAAATATATCAATTAATTATAGATAAATTTTAAACTATAGACATGGTTTTATTTAATTCAGAGAAAGTTCTTCCTTATCTACAAACTCAATTTTACATCACAAGCTTTTACTTCTCACAACACAACATTGATCAATTAGTGTAGTTAGTGTGAGAAAATCAACTAATTTGTTTAATGTTGTATGCAGAGTTTATCTATATTTACTCATCAAGCAATTAATTAATTGATAAAGATATCTCAACTAGTTATAAATACTTAGTACGGTGATCTTAGTGAAAGAAAATAGTCAGTTATACACTGTTAACATTAAAGAGAAGTGAAGGAGGAGTAAAAAAAAAACGCTCTTTTTGCTGAGGAAGGGATCTTAACATGTGCTGAAGCTCATACAAGAAGTGTTATATTGCATGAGCTGCGGTCAAAGAAGCAAGCTGTAGAGGGTGAAGGGGAGAGAATCGTACAGTTGAAAATGGCCCATTGGCTGAAGAGCATAATCATACCAATTAATATGTATATATATCTTATTTAGAATTGTTCTTCAATAAATTCTGCTCAGATCTTCAAAATTTGGCGTTTTGGAAGAGGATTATTTATGTTATATATAAAATTTCTCAAGATTCCTTTTGACTGGGAAAACAGGAGCAGATCACTACTAAAGGAGGCACCTTGGCAGACTGCTGCCCAGATGCTTATGTATTTCTGGGATTTGACCTGGCAATGGTTCAGCGACAAAAAGAAATTCTCTCCAACGAGGCGCGACACTCGAAGCATTTTATAAACTGGGTCGTGAAACAGGTGGTCCTCGTGTTGGGCTGAAATGAAGGCGCCTGATCTAGTTATCCGTAGATTGGAGGGAAGAGCACCTGTATAACTAAGTTATGGCAGCCCATCTTCACTGAAACCATATGTAATTCAAGCAGACTCCGAAAGACCAATCGATCAACAATGGCAAAAGGACGAGGTCGACAAGAACAAAACTCCCCTATCCTTTAAGCCCCAACACTACTCATTCAAACCCTACACAACTCCAAAAACAACCAAAACAACCCCCTCTACAGCCCTAATACGTAACCAGGCGCCGTTAAACAACAACTATCTACGCCTTGATGCCACAAAAGAAAAAGAAAAAGAAAACTCCAACGCCCTGCTGAATACTGTCACTCTCATCACTGCGGATGATTCCCTGGGAAATCGCTGCGCTGAATCTTACCCCCCATTTCTTAGATACCCGCGAGCGGCGATGGTGTTATCACTCTCGGTTCTCCGTCGTTGCCGATTCCTTCTCCACCACTTCAAAGCCTCCCATGGCCCACTGCAATGTGCAGTCTCTCTGGAGGTGACATTCAACTCTGATGACGACGACGCCTGCAATCGTGGGTGCCCGTTTCGAATGAGATTTGCAACAGAAAGTTCAACGCCGCGAGGATGGGTATTGGGCTGTGTTGCTAAGGGAGTTTTCGGTTGTTTTAAGTGATAATACGTTCGGCGGCACAACGGGCAGCTTGCGTCTCGTTGCGTCATCCAGTCGTCAATGCATGGTTTGTGGAAGATGTGCTGGCAGGGCAGTTCTCGAAACCTCGTGTCGCAGTTGAGGTCCTCAAAACACAGAATACATCCCATTTCCTGCATTTGTCCCTTTAGTTCGTCTGCTTATTTTATTTATTTATTTATTAATTTTTTTTTTTTGTTAGCAAAACCGATCGCGCTTGTTCACAGCTAAATTTTAAATGCAACGGGTGGGCACAACACACACGCACACACACACCTTTCTCTATAGGAATACCAGAAAAACAGCGCATTCGGGCATGGTCGAGCTCCTCAATGGACAGCGTGGGCAGGCAATACATGGAATGTGCATGCGTCATGGCGTAACTACACGTTTCGGCTGATAAAATAAGCAGCAATTGGAACCAGTGCTTGCGAGAACGACGGGATAGTTGTGCGGGAGAGAGAGAGGAATCAAGGAGCGGCTATCTTTTCCATATACAACATTGACATGTAGTAAAAAAAAAAAAAGGAAAAGAAAAAGAAAAAGCAAACTTTAGTGATTCACCCCAGGGCCCAGCAGTGCAGAGCTGTGTTGGTTTTATTTCCTTTGTCGGCCAACCGCCCCAACTTCTCTGAAGGTTTTCTTCCAGAGAGTTTTCCCATCAACAATCAAGCTTCCTCCCTGGCCAGTTTGGTTTGGCGTTCAACCAGTGACCATGACATCACTTCCAAACCCAGCTGCGGGCACTAATCAGACCTTGATTTCGTGGGAAGTTCATGATGTAGGGGTTGAACCAGAGTTCGTCAGTAGGGAATTCCCCTCTTTTTGATTCCAAATTCGTTATATTGCTTCCATGGTACCCACCGTAGTTAATTTGCTCTCTTGATACGAAGAGATATCAAATTAATAAGGTTCTCTTTTACTTGTAATCCCCTCCATATCATCTCAATCTGTTTAACTTCCTTAGCAGATTATTATTGTAAAGGAAACTTACCATTGTATTGCATTGCAATTGTTTCTTATTGAGACTGGGGATTTACGTTTCGAAAAGAACCGAACCGCAGACTGCTTCCTGACCAAGAAAACAGCCCTAGTGTGTGTTGTGTAGCTGGTTTCAAAAAGACCGGCCAGCTGGAGAAATTCTAGGCGAAACGATCGAGTTTTTTCTTGCCCCGATCGAAACTTTCTCCCATGATTAAAATTATCATTCGAAATTGGGGGATGAATCTCGAAGCAATGGCCCTCAGGGTATCGACCGAATAATAAACAAAGCCGAAGGAGGTTGGTTAAACTCAAAGATCACCGACCGAGAAGGCAGTCGACCAATTAAGTTTGCTCGCGACTCTTCGACGATCGACTTAAGTTACAGTTAACTACCTAGTTAGCTGGAACGACTTAAGTTGGTTATTTACTGAGCACTCGGGGCTTTTGGCTAACCCTAACTAACCCTTGCCTTACTTCTAGTTATATAGACTATCTCCGACGAGTGTTTTCCGATGCTGAAGGCGGAGCGACTGGAGGACGTCACATCCAGGGATATTTGCTCTAATGCCGATAACTAACTATCTGTTCGCTGGCACGGTGAGGCTAACGCGAGCCTCGATCCATGGCGGTTGTTGATATTGTCAATACTGTCGTGGTCTGCATTCGTCTTGACCTGGAAGAGTTCTGCTCCCGGCGAGGTATGTGATTTGAGGCGATCAGGGAAAACCCGGTCGTCTGTTATATGCCCGGATTCTCAGCCCGGAGAAATCTCAAGTTCTTAACCAATTTCACATATATATATATACCCTGTGCGGAGTAGCTGGTTGTATCCCCGCTCTTACTTTCGATCTCGCCCTCATTCTCTGCAGAGAATCTGTTCCACAACATCTTTCTCATCCGAATACGTGCAATACGCGCAATACGTGCATGGAGATGCGTAACTTATAAAAACGTTCGCACTAATATTCTTCCCACAATTTCTCCTTTTTGCTGCCTGATTAATTCCGGAGATTGAGAATTTGGAAGATTTCATTCAACTTCTGAAACATTCTGCAACCCATCGGACAGCCTAATATACCACCCTGTCATGAACCATGTGACTGGGCTTCCATACAAACCTCGAGTTTTACTGTGCTGTTCGTGTGTGAAAGGAAAAAAGAAAAGAAGAAAGAAAAAAAAAAAAAAAAAGAAAAAAAGAAAGAGAGAGAACGTCAACGGCCGATTATACCCATCGCTACAATATCTGTGACAGCTTGGGTATTGCATCCGGTTCAGTGGAAATTTCTGCCGGAGAAGCGGGGGAAATAATGATGCTCAGTTTATATTTGTTTTTGATCCCCTCAATTCCTTTATTTACGGCCCTTTTCTGTATCAAGAATTTTGTGCTTTCGCGCCGGGATGTTTTAACACCTTGATGCGCTGGTCGAACCCCGAATTGGAGAGAGCCATAAGTGCCTGAGTCTATCGTCCACGAAACTGGCTTTTATACAATTCTGTCAGAAATACTTCACGCAATAGGACACAGTTAATATTTACTGAAAAGGCCTTGCTTGCCTCTTTAATTTCCCCCGCCTCCTCCTCCTGCCATCAGAGTGACCTTGCTCTTCTTCTTAAAGACCTCGGCTGGCCAAAAAGCGCACAAGGAAATCCTGCCACAACAACAATGCCATTCCCAAAGTTAACCTCAGGCATCTCCCTGCAAAATAGATTGCTATTCATCATTGGAGTGTCCGTATCTTTCATCTTGGCTGAGCTTGCTATTGGGTTTACCACGCATTCAGTTGCAGTCGTGGCAGATGCATTCCACTATATCGGTGATGTCTTCTCATTTGTGGTGGCCTTACTGGCTAATAAGGTGACTTGATCCACGCCCATCCATTTTCATTTTCAGAGAGGGATTTGTCTTGCTTATGGGAATGCCATCTTGACACGTTCTGGATACTGATGGTCGAAGGGGATGTCTTTTAACGAACTGACATGTAAATTTCATCATGTTTGTCCAAATTAGTGGTCTGCCGATTCGGCAAAAAGTTGCAAGCCTGCTGGAACACTAGAGCAAACGAATGGTTTAAGGAAAAGCCTGTCCAGCCTGGAGGCACAGCAAACTTCTTTGGAACAAAAAAGCCAACGTGGTTCTCATATACTTCCGAACCTGGCGGCATTTTTCAACAGCGTTTTCCTTCTCGCTCTTGGGCTAGGTATATTCCTTCAAGCAATTGAAAGGTTTGTGCATCTCGAGCGTGAGTTTTGTATCTTTTTATAACTCTGTATCAGGGCACTTTGAATAACAAAAGCCTTAGCAATAACAAATCCGCAAATCGTCATGGTAATGGGATGTGTCGGAGTCTTCTTGAATGCCATCAGCGCGCTCGCTCTCGGCGAGCATGGCCATTTCCATTCTCACGACAACAGTGGTTCAGTGCCAGAACTAAGCCCTCCCCTATCCGCCTCCCCAATAGATGCAGACACCGGTCGTCACAGGCATCAGCACCTAGATCACTCCCTTTCCATCAAAGCCGTTCTCCTTCATATAGCTGGCGATGCTCTCAACAACTTTGCTGTGATCATTTCTGCTCTAGTGATGTGGAAGGCGCCGCCAAAATCTCCACCAGTCCGTGAACCTCACAAACCGTTGGCCAAGTACTACGCTGACCCTGCTTGCACGATGCTAATTGCTATCCTTATTATGTTTGGGTCAGCACCGCTGGTTATCAAGTCCGGAAGAGCCTTGATGGAGCAAGCAGAAGTATCAGATGAGATGAGATTGCTAGGTTCAGGGGGCCCATCTGAATCGACCGATTTGCGCGAGACGTGTGAAAGTGCGGGTGGACAGAAAGTCGCGGAAGTGATGATCGATGACGCTAGATAATATATACGGGGACCTGGGAATCTTTTTGGTTGGGATAAAGGGACCGGAAAAGGGGGATTCCTGGGTTTCATCCAGGTGTCCACGAGTATTTCTATCTGATTCGTTTTAGGGCTATTTACATTTACAACGAGATATTGGCTCGGATTTTGATTTCACTACGGTTATTGGGACTTTTGATTTTCCTCTGGTTGGAATCCGAATCCAAGTGGTTTAGTGATTTTGAGGCTGTGAGCTAAACATGAATATAGAGCGCGTTGGTTGAGAAGCATGTTTCGATACGGTGACTTGCATCGGTACTCCTTTTCCTTCAACCAATTCCTGTGTTTAGACCTCTAGTTATCTGCCCAACACATTAGATATTTACTTAATCGACTTAATCTCTGTAGTTTTTCCTTTTTATAAGACATCCGCAAAGCATCTCCTTCACGGTCTCACTTAACTTGTGTGCGCGTACCGAAGAAAGTGGATCCTAGAAGTCGAACCCTTTCCCTCAATTCGTAGCCCCTGACGTTGAAACAAACATCGACGTTGAGTTTGAATATCCGCAGTGCTACGTCATATGAATCTGCAGTGTTACAACCCATTTCTCCCAAATCGCACCTTGCTTCTCAATTCATCAGGCTTGGATCTTGAAGAACCTTGAGTGCTATTTACTTGGTTATTCAATGCCAATGCCGAATAGGATAATCGGGGGTCAAGGGAGACTGGGAGTCCGGAGCATATTGGGTGTGTGTTTAATGGCTTTTTGTAACGGGAGATCATTTTGTTTTCTTCATGCCTGATAGCAGTGCCATCCACAGACACTTTTTGAAGCCGTCACTCCGCTACGCAATATAATTGATATATATATATATATATATATACTGATGTTGTTCGTGGTATTGATTTTTTTTTTCCCTTCTTCTTCTTTTCTTTTTTCCATTTTCTTTTACTAGCATGGAACAACCTTGATAACTCTGAGCAGAAAATAATCAACTTTTCAACTCCTAGAAAAGTCGCACAGCCTTTCTAAAATCCCGTATAGGAAACATCTCGAGGACCGATCAAAAAGGGATCAAAAGCCACATCTTGCTGTTGTTACACCTATGTGGCTATGTAACTCCCAGGCGGCTATTCGCATAGTCTTCATACCACGTTACGTTTAGTTTATTGGCATTGGATCCTTCTCTCGAGTATCTGCTATACAATGTTGTCAGACGTATAATCGCCGTGTGCTAAATTTGAGCCACTATCATCCCTAGCATATACCCTTTCTGGCCAACTTGGAATCCCTCATCCTTCCTCTGATATATGGGTTCTCCATTTTCACGGCAAGATCTTGAACACTACTTGCCAACTCTTGAACCTTCCAAGCCGTAGCATGTTGAAATTGTGCGATAGAAAGATCATTCTGTGATGGCATTTCGTTCCACCACGGGGGTCCAAGATCTGGGGAGCCTAAGATCTAAACTTGATGATTTATTGTGGTCATGCTCTGGGAAAAGAAGAAAATATCAAAATTTGCATTGGTCGATTGCTAGTTCTGAAATAACATGTCATCAAACCATTGCATATATTGAAATATAAGCGATTAAACAAAGATATAATAGCCATAATTTCCTTTCCTTTTTCCCGCCTGATACTTCCAGTTCTCGCTAAGTGACTGTAACTTGCGGGTAATTTAAGCAGGAATGCTATGCCCTCCTCCATCTTGAGGGAGGCTAACCCCGCTATATTCCGCTATCATTTTTTCGAAAGCAGCCTGCGCTACCAGGTACGCTGTAGCCTGGAGATGGTTGCTGATGGTTGAGCTTGTTAGTTATGGTTCACAATCTGAGAAGAGCGATAAATGGGAAGTTTATGTAACTATGTCAGGCTCTTTGCTCACTTTGGCGTCATTGGACAGATACTCAAATCAACTACCCGCAACTTTTCAACGCCATATACTCGAAAATTTGGGTCGGTACAGGCTGTGGGGTCATCGGCTTTACCCATTTTTACCGTACCATTGGCATGAAAAACGGGGAGTAATTGTTCTTCTATGAATTCCTATATTTTTCAAGTCGCTAAATTAGACGATGGATCGAAGCTTACTTTTATCCTACATGCGTAGACAAATGGGTGAGGTAGCAGGATTAGCCAAATGCGGAAAACCTACGTAGATATCTTCATCTGATTGGCTTTTCGGTGCCAGTACATACCCGGTAAATTCCGGTTCAATCGCCTCAGATTCGAAAAATTTCATGATTTCCCTGACTGCAAGGCTCAGCATTCGTCGATCATAAGGGTGAGACATGTAATTTGGGTTAATGATGGGATTATCGTTCGGGTCTGCGGATTTCAGCGTAACTTCACCCCTAGACTGCATATTCATAAGACCAACTCCGGCACATAGAAATGATGTGCCCTCCGGAATGACGTACGTCGGAGGAAACTGAGGTCCTCCCAAAATCATTTCATAATGGGGAACAGAACCATGAGCCAGGTGCTGCTTCGAGAGTGTACCTAAGCTCTGATATTCATCTGTTTTAAGAATGGCTTCTTCCTTTAACCATCCTGTGATCATACAAGACCGATGTAGATTTGTCACCCCTGTTCCGTCTTGTCTCCATTGTTCCCGCGCGGCTCTACTGGCATCTGGATCAGAGTCAAATTTCCATCGATCGAGGAGGCCGAAACCTGGTGCGTATGATGCTCCTAAACAAACCACGACGTGGTCCGATAGATTTTTGCCTGTTCCAGGGAGATCATGTATGACCTGAATATTGTGCTGGGACAGCTCTTCCTTGGGGCCAATGCCGGATAATAACAGGATCTTCGGAGTGTCAAAACAGCCAGCTGACAATATTACTTCCTGATTCGCGACAACTAATTGTGGACTTGTGAGACAGAGTGAGACGAGATGGGGTGAGGAAGTTCAATGTCACGGACATGTTCTGCCATCAATTGTTTCGACACCAACGGCAACCTTGTTTTCAAAAGTAATTTTGGCAACTTTTGCATCAGTCACCATAGTCAAATTTCCGGGGCGATGGCTGGTGTATATCGATTCGCTGGTAGAGCGATAGCCTTTGAAAGACGAACTAGGCGCGATAGATATCCCGATTGGGTACCCGGAATTAACGTCTAGGTTTAATGGCATCTAACATGGGAAAATTAGAATTGTGTTAAAAGTCCTGGCTCTTGTTATATTAAGAAAAACCAACACCATATCTCGTAGCAGCATCCAAAATTCCCGTTATTCCATTCTCCGGATGAGACGGCAAGCTCACATGGAGGGGCCTATATTTGTCTAGACTCTTGCCTCAAAATATTGGCTTGTCGGGGTTTTCTAGAAATACTTACCCTTTCTGGCCATGGTCCTCTGTCAAAGGATGAGCATACTTTTTCAAACCCTCAGGAACCTCTGTGTGGAACGTCTCTATCTATATTTTTTTTTTTTCAATCAGAGGCCAGTGTTTGCATGAAGGTGGAGCATGACATCAGTCTACCTCTTTGAATCTCCTCTGGGTCTGATCCCACCTCCAAAAGTCATCACCAACAAGCTCAGCCCAATGGTTATAATCCTCTCCAGAACCATATAGATAAACCATGAAGTTAACGTTTGAAGAGCCTCCTGGTCCCTTTCCACGGAAATATGGGATTTCTCGATCCCTGAGGAAGGCTTGGGGCGACGAAACATAGCCAAGGTCCAAATCCGGCCGCTCAAATACCTGGAACTTGTCATACTGGCACAGATGTGTATTGTCGGGGTATGCACTTCCAGACTCCAGAACCAGCACTGTGTGATCCGGTAATGCAGTTGCCAGACGCGTGGCGAGCAGAAGGCCTGCAGTGCCCGCTACTAAACATTAGCGACATGTTCTTCATGCCAGGGTGATGGTGAGAGAATCCATACCTCCGACAACGATGAAATCGTAGCTGTTCGCCATTGCGCCGCTGACTTTCTTTCAAACTTCCCTTCTGATCATCCGTACAATAAATTGCGGAGGAGGGGTAAAGATGGAAGGAAGATGGGTTGTTCGCCTCCATATAAACCAGTGCTATTTCCACCGCGGATTGCAAGCTACCCAAGCGGTTAGGGCATAGAAGTCCAAATATAAGCACCATGTTCGGACATGGGAAGAGAGCTCAATTCTCGGAGCCCTAATGGAACGGCAGTGTATTCGAGAGTGGAGCTGAATATTAGAGGATAGTCACAATAAACAGTCTTTTTTTTTTTTTTTTAAAAATCTCTACCACTCCAGCACACTTCAAGTAATACTGTTTCAACAAATCACAGCAGAAATGAGCCTAGTAAAAGGTGTGGAGAGACACTATGAATACCCCTGCACTATTGACAAGGATGACTCCCAGGGGTCGTGGCATGGTTTTGAAGCTGTCTCCGAGACATTTACCAAGGACCCTACGCATCGGCCGCGAGGGCGAATAAAATGAATCAAAAAAAATTCACCACAAGATGTAGTCTAACATCGTGGCTACTAGCTACCGCGAAGCACATCGATGTAGATATATATAAACCAAATCATGCAAAACTGTCAGCAGCTTTTTTCAGACACTTTGGCTGCATAGGGAGTTGCGGATTTAGGAGGCTGGGTTTGCATATCCGCCTATTGCCGAGAATATGTGCATACTTCTTATAGTCACTTTGAAGATTCGTATGAGGCCCTCTTTATGCTGTTTTCAAAATACTTCCCTTCAGGCGAAAAAGTAGGTAGACGTGACTAGAACGGCATACCGCTGTTTATGAGCTGAAAAATCATCCCTGATTGAACAGCTCGGCGTCAGCAGCCATGACTTCATAGTTGAACCGAAAAAGAGCAACTCTGATAAGGCGACTTGTATGCTAAAAAGAGAAATCAGCAATTGCGGGTAATATTGGGCAGAGGTGCTGAATGCCAGGTTTCTCTTTGCAGCTCATGATTTCTGTTGACCGTAAACATCTTGAATTCAATCGAAAAGGATGATTGGTGGTTTCTTTTCCTCCCACTTGTCCTATCAGGAAATATTGAGAGAACTTTCCTCGCGGTTGAAATATTCCGTAGCAAACAGCGATCAAATTACACCGGATTGCGGAGGGATGAGAATCTCGCACATACTTTCTGCAAGACAAATTGTTGTTCTGCCGCTGGTAAAATAGAATGAGATTAACCGGGAATATCACATTCTGAGCTAGCAGTAGAGTCCACTGCTTTCAGCGGAAGAGACGGGCGGAACACCCCCATGCGTGGTAGAGAAACGGGAGGTTATCCTGACATTGATCTATTTGGGAGGGCCATTGCCCAGGTACATGTCTTTGTTGACATTCAACCCGCCAAGTCGTCACCTGGAGGGAGCCTTGCTCTCCCCAAGGGGAAGTGGAAAAAGCGGCGAAATAGCAAGCACAATAATTCGGAGCCTGTCGTTGGGCTGTCTATTGGTTGAAACAGGGCTTGGAGAAGAAATGTTCAGATTGGCAGTTTAAGAATATCGGCCATGATCTGTTTCTGAAGCCTCCTACCTGGAACTCTTTGAGGCTTGGTACTTTTGTCTTTCATAACAGGCCATGTAACTCTCAAGGGTAAATTCATCTATGTGATAATCAGGACATAACCTGCCAGGAGGGAATCTGTGGATGGAATCTATAGTTAAATAGCCAATGATACAGCTGTTATTCCAAGATGTTCAACTTGTCAAACATATAAAGAACTTCTTTCCGATGTCCTTTCATTTTGTGTAGTTATATAACTAATAGTAGTTACTGTTAATGCAATAATATTGGCAATTTTCATTGCTTTCTACTCAATCAAAGTATGAATCAATGTTGTATTTCTTTTAACGCCTGATTCTTCACATCTCTATGGATTATTTTAGACTATCAGGGAAATTGAGATAATTTCTCATACTTGCAATTAAATTATTGAAGGTAAGAATTTTGAATTGAGATATTAGTAAATCAATTCTCATCTAAAAGTTCTACTATTCGTTACTGAAAATATCATTCTTAAATTTTTCTTTTTAAGTCAACAATATACTTCAATCACGCTTTGAAAAATTTGGAAAAAAAAAATATGTAATAATTAACTACATATTGACACAAGAGACCTGTTGGATGAGAACGTTGTTTTAGTAGCGGATCAGATCATCGATCAGCTCATTGAGATTGATAACAGGGACTTCCGTCTTTGGGCGGCCCTGGCGTAGGGTTTTTAAGTACTGTTGGACATAGGATTGAGCGTAGGTCTTGAGGCCATTGATAAATCGTTGTGCAAGGAAGGGGTCAGGTAGGGACCAACCGTGAAGGTCGATCTCATTGACAAGCTGGCCACGCTCGTACTGGTCAATATTGATGTCGGATATTTTAGCGAAGTACTGGGCCTGTAGGTCAGCCAAGTGAGGTTGGTATTCCAGTTCAAGTGCTCTTCAGAGGGCAGCGGCCCTGCCCACCTTCACAGCACCACTGTTGTCTTCTCGACAGAGTTTTGACTGTGCGAGTGTTTGAGGTTCGGGGTTTCATGCCATTCCATTGGCATTCCCACAGCTTTGACTCTTTATATCGCCATATCCTGGTGTCATCACCCTGTCTTTGACCTGGGTTTCTTCGAAGTTTTTGAGAATATCACTGGCTTGTAGAAGGATTGCTTTGCCTTCTACTTCTCACCTCCAAGCTGCATAGTTAGATTCACCAGCGAGCTTGTTGTTGAGTTTTAAATCGATATATCCGAATTCATCTTTGAAATCTTTGAACGCGGACGAAGGTGATTGGGAGGATGATGATGAAGTTGAGGACTCGATGGGCAGGCCTAGCTGCCTCATCCAGACCTCTCGAGCGAGCTTCGCGGCTTGCTCTTCAGGGAATCCTATGGCTCGCAGGCGTAGAAAATTCGCACCAATCTGGGCGAATTCATCATTCTCATTGCTAGGGGTGCTCGTGGGAGTGGGGTAAGAGCTTTCTTGCTCCATGCTGTCAACTGCTGCTTGTATTATTCTTTCTATGAAGGGTGCTTTTGCTTGATTGTAGTTGCAGGGGGCGAGGTGAGCTGCTCGTCTCCTTGACTGCTAGGTTCATCACTTGTCCCTGGATATAGGGATGGGTGACGGCTTCGGGTGCCCTGCGTAGGTTCCCGTTTTGAGGCTTTGCTTGGGCGGCATGGACCTGGGTATGGAGAGGAGGGCCTTGGCTCGATTGAACGGACGGTTGAACTGCAGAATCCTGCTAATCTTCAACAGACCGGCCTTTTTTTTTTTTTTTTTTTTTTTATATCTTATTTTATTTTATTTTATTTTTTTTTTGAATCGAGAATAAGCTTAAGAACGACTATAGCAGGTAATTACTGCAATATTTAAATCTCAATGAACTAATGCAGAGTCTAACCTGTTGGATGAGAACATTGTTGTTGCATTGATCTGAGTTAGGTGTCAAACTACGCGTTGATATGATCATAGATCACGTGACCAGCGGCCTGCTTACAACACGCCGACAAGACCTTTTTTAAGTTATTCTAATCATTGAGGGTATGTCCCAACAGATTAAAGCAGTGATTGCTGTTAGAGATTGATAAATAGCATTAGATCTTTCCTTTTTGCTTCTCTATGTATACCAACATCATTTTCTCTATCATTGGTATTAATCTCGATGTGTATAGGTCTGCGATGATTAAAATATTTCATACACTCCTCCATTGCCAATATTTTTGTGGACATACCGGGGGAGGATTTATTTTTGACCTTGTTGGAAGAGCCTGTAAGGTAATATTTAAAGACGGTTTTTTTTTTTTTTTTTTTTTTTTTTTTTTTTTTTTTTTTTTTTTAGCTACAATTGAAGTGGATTCATGGCCTTGCCTGGCCTATCCATGGTTCGTTGCACGTCAAGAGGTTCCCTCTCCATAAAACTTTTGCAAGTTGAACGTAAGTACTCTCAGGGGGTTGTTCTGTGAGTTAGGGGTTCCGTTTCATCTCCAACAAGGGTTGATTTGAAGATCTCCACAGTGGGACTGGGCATTTCTGAGGTACTTGCTCCTGGGATTCAAATGCTTGTGTTTGGCCAGTACAATACCGAGTCTCCTGAATATTGATAAATACGTGGGAACTAGATCTTCAGTGGTAAATGAAGGACGAAAAAGGTCGTGGGCCGTGCCGCAGAATTTGCACAGCTCGATCATCCCCCCTAAATGCTGCGGGATCTGACAAAGCAATCATCTATCCATATCTCCTCCACGGATCGTCATCGAACGAGCAAATGTATTTGTTGATACTAATACGACGACCATGGACGGTTTTGTAGCGCCGGCTGCGGAGAAATAACGTGACCTCAGCCTCACCCCGGCCAACTCCAAAAACCTCTTTATTAACCCTCGACTTTTTCGTATCCCAAGAGATTTTCTTCTCCTCCTTTTCTATCCTATCCCGCGCCGCCCACAGCTTCTGGATCATCGCTAGCTAGTGGGCTTTGGCTTGGATAGCGGCGGATTGTTTTCTTCGTTTTCTCTTGTTTATATCTTGTTCTTTCTCCCTTCCCCATTCTTGTTGCTTTCCCTGCTGCCAGAATCATAGCGGGATTTCCCCCCTTCTCCTCTAATGAATCTAGTTAGAGCAGCCAACCAGACTTGTTCCCTGTGCCCTTATTTAATGCATGTCACAGCCTACAGCCTGTCAGCGCCTTCAGTTTCACCCGTCCATCACATTCCTAGGTTATATTTAGCTCTCCCTTTTCCTGACCGCCGCTGCTCCCTCCCTAGCCCCACAAACTTGGAAACGCTGTGTCTTTGGTGTTATGGTTCTCTGGAGTCCGCGAACCACTGGCTGGCTGCCCTATCTTGACTGCGAGGCAACTCTCCTCGTAAAGACACGCTCTGGTGGACACTCCGCCCAAACGAGTTCTGAACTTTCCCCTCTCTTCACTGCTACCTAAGTGCTACTCTGCTATATTGATTCAGCGACGTTCATAGTCGGCACCCAGCCTCATGCAATTCTTCCATAAAAATAAATCGCAGGCGTTACTAGTGGGTTCTGTTGATAACGGGTCCCGCGGCAATCATCTCTCTTTCCATCGGCAGCAGTGCCATCAGCCTTCTCCCACCCCCAATTCCCCTCCAAAATCCACTGGCAAATCGCTCAACCACAACAGTGGCCCTCTCCAATACAACCGCTATTCGTATGTCGACAACGACGGCTACGACTACGCTTACAATCAACCCGACCAAACCTCTCATTCTGCCTACGCGTGCCAGAATCAGCCACCGCCGACTAACGACAATCCGATCCCTGGCCTCGCGGTTACGTCTTACTCATCCTTAGTCCCTGAGTCCACTTCTCAAAACTTCTCAAGACGCCCAACGCTAAATCTAGTTCCAAGCGCCCCGACAGGCCCTGACTCCCATTCCAACTCTGCCAACCCCGACGCGAGTTCTCCCGAATTGTCTTGGACTCCTCAGAGCCTCGAGTCTTCCCACCAGCTTGAATCCCAACCACGCAAGTCAAGGCGGAGCATTTTTGGGTTTCCATCATCCAAGGACTCGACGAGCACTGCGTCTAAGGTTTTGGGTCGGAATCTCTCGGTGCGGAAAAAAGCTGCTGCGCAGGCTGCTTCGCCAAAACAAACCCTTGCTGGACACATCGCCGAGCCGACTCCGGAAACCTCTGAGGAACACCCCGCGGACTCATATATGCCGCTATCCAAGAGATCTCTGCAGTCGAACCAGCAGCATTTCTCCTACCCCTCAAAGACTGCCAACCGATCATCCTCACATATTGACTCACAGACATTCGATCACAATCTAGAGAATTGCGCTGTTCAGCGAGTTAATACTGATCCACTGTCTAGTGAAGAGTCTTTTTACCAGCAAAGCCAGTCTAGCGACTCATTCCAGCGAAAACATTTCCCAGAAGTTCAGCTGCCCACGCCTCGCAATCCCCAGTTCCAAATTAGCTATCCTACGCGACGTGACTCCGTTGCTGGCTATCTGGATCAAACTTCCCAACCACCGCCATTTTCTCCTCAGGCGGAACCGCACGCGACCGCCCGACCGTCATCACAACAGTCCGTGGGGCCGCCCCCATCACCACTTCACCAGCACTACCAAACCTCCGACCAAGGCCAGCAGACACCACCAGCTTTTCGACAGACACTTCATCCAACCGCAGCTCCGTCACAGAGTCAGGGAAGTATGTCAGCACCGGAAAGACAGACGGGGCACCGCCAACCTGCGGATAATTCATCTCATCATAGTCAAGGTCGAGAAGGTCTGGGCAGCGGCCAGTCTCAATACCCCGCGAATCTATCTCAAGGTGGGAGCTTCAAGGGCAATCATTCACAACAAAACCTAGCAGACCCGGAGAGAGAAACCCCACCCCCACCACCTCACACTAAATCCCGCGAAGAGTTTTCAGATGCCGAAGTCCGGGTGTTGATGCAAAAACACGAGGAACTCCGTACGTCACCTTTACGGGAGGCTTTTACCTTTTCAATATTTAACCCCTGCCTTCCTCGTCTCTTACCCCTACTGACGATTGCCACGCAGAAGCCAAATATCTGAAGGTAAAAAAGTATTACTTCGAAAAGGATGCTCAGGTTCAGTTACTTCAGAATACTGTAGCGCATCAACGAATGTCAACGTCGCGCACAGTCCTGGATGATAGCGAATATACGACCCGCTTCAATCGGCTGGATGGTGCAATAAACAATCTTGCATTCAACATTCGCAAGGAGTGGAGAAGCATCCCCGTTTGGTTGCAAGGCGTCGTCAATGAGGATGCAGCCGCCGTTGGTACCAAGGAAATGACAGCTGTCGGACGAGCATGCCTCAGTCGATGGTTGGTAGATGAAATATTCGACCGGCATTTTCATCCCGGCCTTGAGCCCAACTTAAGCCGTCATCTGAAAATGATCGAGCGGAACGTGCGGCGCGGAGCCAAGGTGGCCTCGGACGAAGATAGGGAAAACCATCTTGCCAAACTCTCCGCGTGGCGCAGGACCACGTTGGATGGGTTAGGCGAGATGCTGCAGAACCGGGCCGCGGAAGAGAATCGATTGCATACCACCAAAAATCTCGTTGAGAAGCTCACGGCATGCTTGGAGATGCATCTGCGAATGCCACCACCTGCGGGCCTGGAGAACAGTGTTTCCATGATCGTCGAACTTGCCATTGGCATCTGTGCAAACATCCCCTTTGAATCGAGGGAGATAGCCATAGAATATTTCCTCCCCGGCTCACCTATATCAAACGTCTACATGAAACTGGAAACACCGCTCCTGCCACTCACTACCCCCTTGGGCGACACCCGCGGTGTTTCTGAACCCCAGTCTGCTACCGATCGAATAGATCAGGGGCCAGCAGGAGCCAAGGGTGCCGAGCCCAGCCTTCAGTCGGAGAGTGCCATGCTGGATGTGGATAGGGAGAATTTAAAAGACTCCTCGTCTTCCTCTACGACGCACTCTGGACACACGCCTCTGACTTCCATACAGCCCAAGGAGCCTAGGAAAAAATCAGTGTTTGGGTCATTGATGAGCAAAAAGCCGCATTCTGGTCCATCAAGTGTGCCTCAGGGTCAACCTGAGCATCCGCGATCTGCCTCTTCGCTCTTGCGGGACCGGGATCGAGACCGCGATGATGTTGAGTATAGAGAGGGTGATAACGGTAATGACGGTAATAACGGTAGTATCAATGCTGCCGCGACTCCCACGACGGCGAGCAACAATAACAACATCAGCAGTAATAATAGTAGTGGCCGCATCAGGTTTGCTGCTTTCGTTGCTGTTGAGGTCCGAAGCAAAGGCGCGAGTAATGTTATTGTCCGTGCGCCGGTTTATGAATTTGCCTAATCATTTTAATTTTTCTTTTATTTCTCTTTTTCTCCTGGTCCCCATTTGGGAGGATATCGCAAAGAGCTTCCTAAAGACCTCTATGCACCTATTCCCGGAGTTTCCGATTGGCACACACATATATATATATATATATATACTCTTGGTTTTTATTTTTCTGCTTTCCGAAAATCTTTCGAAGTATATGATGACGGAACGAACTCTCCCCTTTTTGCCATGTTTCCTCCATATTTTCCGCCTCTAGCCTCTTTTCCTTTCTGCACTTTTGTCACACTAATTGCTCCAATGGTATTCTGTCTTCGGTACGGTGTATTGATATTTGGGGACCTGACGGGCTCATATCACTTACCGTGGGCTTCCTCTTGAGTTTCTGTTGTGGACTAAGATGGAGAATTTTAAACGGATGGGACGTGTAGCTACAACGGTCATATCGCTTCCTCGCTTCTTCTTCGATGAAACCACCACTGTTATTATTCTGGATGGACTCTCTCAGTTCTTGTCACATCCCTCTCGCTGCCGTTTAGAACAAATAAAGTTTCTCCCCCTCTGGAGTCGCTGTTGGAATCGAGTATATACGAGGTGGAGCACATATGTTGACCGATCTTTCAGATCACGACCTGAGCTCCTCCGAACCAGTAGGCGTGTAATAAGAATACCCGTGTACATCATAGCTACACATATTTATATTGCTATGAATGACTGTCATTTGCATATTTTATCTTCAGTAACTACAGATCTGCTGCTCCAGTAGCACCCAAGTCTGTCGCTCGCCCATATTCAAAGTCTTGGCGCTCTCCCACTGAAACGGTTGCTTATGTAATCCACTCAAGCGAAGCCAAGCTCTGGTTCGAGCTAGTCCCTTTCCAGCTAGGCGACAATTTTCGATCCCACAACGCAAACATTCTTCAAACGAACCGACGACCGACAAACTGCTAACCACCAACAGCATCGCCCAGCTCACCCCGTCCCCTTCAAGCAAGCGACGATATACCGCTCTGCGCACAGCATATATCGCCCGTCATGTGTACGTATTACTTCCTGCCTGCCCCTTGTCGCCACGAAGAACAATATTGGAACTAGTACTAGATGTGGATATGGAGAATAACGGAATGACTGACCGATGCGGTTATGTGAACACATATAGCGCTCGTGTCCGGTGAGAAGACGAACTTTCAGTTCATCCTCCGTCTTCTCAACACCAACGTCGATGGCAAGCAAAAGATCATGTATGCCTTGACGAAGATCAAGGGAGTTGGGCGCCGATATTCCAACTTGGTCTGCAAGAAGGCTGATGTCGATTTGAATAAGCGGTGAGCGAATTTCTCTTTTCTTGTTTTTTAAGACTTGGTTGCTGTGTGATTATGCGGGATGAGATTGAAATTGGGTGTGGGATTTGGAATGGTTTTTTTTTTTGTTCGGGATGCAAATTGGGGACTGGAGAGTTTTGATATTGGAAGGGCTGGAGATGAAGAAAGAGAAGGGAAGGGAAAAATGAAAGGAAGGAAAAGAAACATTGAGGCTGGGAATACAAAATACAACTCAACGAACCAAGACGATTTCCTTTCCAGATCCATGCATCTCAACCCCGCCCCAGTGCTCATCGAAAAACGAACCCATTCCTTTCTTCCATTTCTACACAAAACTCCTATACACTGATACACACCTACACATGTATTTGTAAATACTAACCTCCCAAAAATAGCGCCGGAGAAATCACCACCGAAGAACTCGAGCGCATCGTCACCATCATCCAGAACCCCACCCAATACAAGATCCCCACCTGGTTCCTCAACAGACAGCGCGACATCACCGACGGCAAGGACACACAGGTTCTTGCTAACCAGATGGAGTCCAAGCTTCGCGAGGATCTGGAGCGTTTGAAGAAAATCCGCGCCCACCGCGGTCTGCGTCACTACTGGGGTCTCAGAGTCCGTGGTCAGCACACCAAGACTACTGGTCGGAGAGGGCGCACTGTCGGTGTCAGCAAGAAGAAGGGTTAAGCGGTGTAGTTTTTGCTTTCTTGCTGTTTTGTTATTTTTTTCTTTTGTTTTGGTGCGTTGGTTGGGGGGTTTGCGTGTGGATGTGGGAAGGAGGGAATCGTATCCTGTCCTCCTCCATGTGTCCTTTTTCCATATGGCTTGTTTTTGCCGGGACATTCATGGAGTGCAATCGGGTTAAGTCGAATGGAGACAAATATACAAGAACAAAACAAAACAAAAAAAATTGGATGAATTGATCCATTCTTCAAATTTCATGATGTTTTTGTTTTGTATGGCTATTTTTCTCGCTCATATAATTTTTTTCTCTCTCATTTTATAGGTTATTCCGCAAAATGATTGCTTGAACCATCGTTTCGCGGTTTGTAAGGAAATGTGCAGGAAAATGAACTCTCAATTTTATGAGTCGTCGCTTCTCTTGATTTTGCCTCTACTGCGCACATCCACCCATTCTCTCACGCTGTGTGATTGTGTAACAGATCTCTTCCAACGGACAATGTGAGAGTGGTGAACCGCGTCTTCAACCCACAAATATGGCATCCTAAGGTTTCTTATCATTTTAAGGAAAGTCTTAAGACTGACGTACTTCTGGTTTAGAGTCGTGGGGAGTATTACTATGGTGTGCTTCTTTAGGCGGTAGCTGGTAGGCAACCCTAGGTTGAAGTAAATCCTTCAAACGACAGATTGATGCGTTTCACCCTGTTTTGTAGTTAAGGCTAGGCAACCCTTTAAATCTGGCATCTCGGAAAGATGTGATCTAGTTATTTAATCCGTAGAGTCTAGAGTAAGATGTAAAACTGTATAAAGCCCGGATGCATATGTTGATAATTTACACCAAGTACCAGATGACAGAGATTATCTGGGAATAAAAATTATACGCATACGGGTTATGTTATTCCTCTAAGTTATACTAGTTAATAAGCACCGATGCCCTGTGGCTCTTGCGAGTATGATGAGCCCCGAGAAAAAGTCAACATGACAAAAAGCAACGCCGCGAAATAAACACGAATAAAAGTCAAAAGCACAGGAAGCAAATAACGTATATAAACTGCGCATAACAAAATCTGCAGATAAAACGTTCCCGGAAAGTGCCGATGTAATAAAAGCTAGATAACATCTGGGCGGGATAATTTGGGTCCCTCCAACCTCGAAGTATATAAATCTAATTAGTTTATTTGAAAATTAAGGGGTACAATATGGAACATATCGAAATGGGATCTATGAAGACTATACTTCCGACCATTCACCACTCAACCAGCTGTTGGCGAATTCTAAGCTCGCTTGAGGTGTGTCGAACGGGGTCATGTGTCCGGCCTTGAAGATGCGCATGAAGGTTAAGTTGCTGTGAGACTTCACCTCGCCGAAAATCTCATTGATTCCCTCGCTGTTGACCATAGTCAAGTTTTCCATTGGAGATTGAGCATATTTGGTATGGCCTGGGTACTCAAGGGCCTCTGTCCACGCCTTGTTGCCCAGCCAATTGCAGATGAAGTCAGCATCGCCGGCATAGATGAGGACGGGCATTTGGGCAAGGAGATACGGGACAAGGCGATGGTAGGGCTTCATCCAGTCACCGTGTAAGAGGAAGTTGCGGTTAATGTCCATGTTGCACGATTCGTAGCTGTCGACTTCGACGCCCAGTGACTTCATCACATATGGCTGATTCAAGTAATCGGTGATGTAATTCAATTGAGGGTAGCAGAGGCCATTGCCTTTGCAGTCAATTCGTACGTCGTATGGGTTGCGGCCGGTACTCTGGTAAGGGCCGATGAGAGCATTGTTGCAGTAGATGGAAGCTGGGAGGCAGGTGAATGTGCTCTCGACATCGTAGCAGGATTTAATCATTGAGAGGCAGCGTGGCAGAGCTTTGTCCATGGATCGGCAAGTTTCAGAATCCAACACATTAGGGTATCCACCTTCACCACAGGCCATGGGTCTGTAGAGTGGATATTGCGTATAAGGATCTGTTAAGCCATTCCCGATCATTACGGATTGGAGGTTGATGTTGCGGTCCTTGTGGTGCATAATCTCCGAAGCGATTACCGGGATGTAGTGTCCTGCATAGGATTCACCAGCAATATGGAAATCCTGCGTGGAGTACTGGGGAAATTGCGTGAAGAAAAGTGTAAGAAGGGCATAGATGTCCTTGGCAGCAGCTACCGTGTCACTGACGGGTTGACTGCTGTACGAGAACCCAACGTTGACTGGTTGGTCGAGGAAAATAATCGACGAGTTTGAGTTCCAAGAGTACGGATTATATTTGACCTTGATATCTTCGGTGATACTGGACGGTCCAAGTTCAAAGAACATACCAGTCAAGCTGGAGCAACCTGGCCCTCCATTCAACCATAACATGACAGGATCTCCGTCAGGATCATTGCGGGACTCAAAAAACCCTGTTCATCCCGGTTAGATAAATTTAATGAAGGTGTCGGGGGGTTCATGATGGACAGGGACTTACAGTAGAAGAGATGTTTATCGTTCAGATTGTCATCCAGATATCCACTGTACTGCTTGACGTTGTCGATACCAAGGTTGCTGGGGTCGACAGCTCTGATTCTCAGGTCATATTGTGCAAGTTTCCCATCGACCTTACGGTGTTTATACCCACTTTCATCATCCACCCAGAGTGCCTCTAAGTCAGCACCCCGGACGATATGGGTCCATTCTGAATCCGGGAGACGCGTGAATTTCTTGGGCGGAATTGTAGGAGGTCGGATGTTACTTATGATGTTGGGAATGTTATCCATCACATCATCCCAAATATCTCCGGCCTTGTTGCGTAGGCGATCGAAGGTATCACGCAGCTCCTCGAAAGGGTCTTTCACAACTTGCGGCTCCGGCTCCGGCTCCGGCTCCGGTTCTGGTGGTGCGTGCAGCACATGCTGCAGTGGCCCAGAGGCGATTGCACTTCCAACGAGAAGTCCAAGGACGAGAGACTTCATCTTGGTCTGAGAAAGAAAAAATAAGCCTCCTGCGGGTAATGAGTTGTTTGTTGCACTAGTCGTAAGTCGATGGGGCCTGAAATAGGAACAACGGTTAACCAAGGTTCGGTAAGGAGTCATCCCAGTCACATCTGACTAACAAGGTCCTGGGTTAACACTCAGAGTAGACATACCTATAACAAAGACTAAACCAACACTGGAGCTGCCTCAGTGCCGTAGCAGCCCTGTCAAATGAGATGGGACGGCGTAGGTGAGGTTCAATCGAGGCGGAATGGGGGGATGAAGTTGAGGTTGAGGTTGAAAGTGAAAGTGAAAGAAAAAAAGGACTTGCCTGGGTTCGAATGACGGCGTTTGAGCATTGCGTCACGGGGTAACCCAGCTAACCTTCTTCGAATAGGAGCCAAGCAGCCCAAGCTCCGATTGGCTGGCTGGCTGGGGTCAGGCTAGCTAACTATGGTTAAACTAACCTCTATATTTGACCAAATTCAAATTAATTAAGCAACAACCCAACTAACCAACTAATAGTTGCTCGGTGGGGTGGGTAACTTCGTATATATATAGATATTACATGGGATAGAGTTAACTGCTCTTGGGCCCGTGAGCAGCCCAGACCAATCCCACACAGTATTAGTTAAACTATTCTACAGTTGTGCTGGTTCTCTCTTTCTAGTCCTCAGATTTTGAATCCTCTCAACCCTTTCTCTCAATGAGCCGATTGAACTCCCGAACCCTAGCAGCCCTATCTAATCCTTCTTGGGTGGTTAGAATACCTTCTCCAGCTGTAATATATGTACGTGGGTTTTCCCTATTTCACTTCTGCCTGGCATTGACAGCTCCCAGCTTCATATTCTCTTTTGTTAGTAAAGTGGCACTGCGCATAACCAGCTGGTATTCTTTAACTAGCGACTGAGAACTTGATGAGACTAAAAAGAACATTCATAGGACATTTAATCTTGCTGCTCTGCTGTTTCAATTGAGTCACTTTGCAAGAAGTCTTGAGAATTCAAAGAACTAAAATTCATGATGTAATAGACTAATCCTGAAATAACAATTTTGTAGTTAACTTGATAGTGAATGTATTTCCCAAGTGACCGCTGATCACCAATTCAAAACATCTTCTCATTTTAACTACTCATCACCTCAACGCGCAATTATGCCACCAATTCGCAATGGAAAAGCTTCAAATTCTCTTGCGAGAGAGGGGAGGCTTGAACTCGCAATAAATGCTTTAAATAAGCAAGAAATATTTTCAATTCATGAAGCTGCACGTGTATTTAATGTGCCATTCTCTACTCTAAAGAAGATTCTAATGGCCTGACTGCTCACATGAATCTATGTGCAAATTCAATCAAATTAACCCAGGCTGAATAGAATAGGCTACTTGAATGAGTGCTGAATCAAGCTAAATGAGGATTTCCCCCATAGCCGGCATTTGTTGAGGATATAGCTAATTACCTTCTTACTATATGGAATTCCACCATCTCTACCACTCCCCTCCTCCACGTTGGCAAGAACTGTGTGTCAAATCTAGTGGCATGCTGTCCAGAGCTTCAGACCTGTTACTCCAGATACTATAATCATGACCAGGCCAAAATGTGAGGATATGAAGGTTATTCAGGCTTGATTTAAGATCTTGAAGGGTGCAAATTGCTGAGCATAAGATTCTGTCAAAGAATATATACAACTTTGATGAGACTGACTTTGCAATGGGACTCTGTGCTACTACTAAAGTTATACTAGTTGTGAGCATCACAGCTGGGCAAAGCTTCTACAGCCTGGAAATCAGGAATGGATGACTGAAATTGAGTCAGTCAATGCGTCAGGATGGTCTCTATCCCCATACATCATTCTCAAGGATCAAAATCTGCTGGAAGGCTGGTTTGAAGGCCTTTCAAATGACTGGAGGTTTGATGTTAGTCCTAACAGCTGGACTACTGATGAAATAGATCTTAAATGACTTACACAGGTGTTTATTCTAGAAGCAAAGTCATGTCAGATTGGCAGTTCTATCCTTCTTATTCTGGACAGACACAGCAGTCATCTTACTTCTGAAATTGATCAAATCTGCAAGGATAATACAATTATCTGTCTTTGCATTCCTCCTCATTCATCACATCTTTTGCAGCCACTAGATGTGAGCATTTTTTTAGTTTTAAAGTGAGTATATGGGGGTCTAGTCCAACAGCAAATGCGGCTTGGAATCAATACTATTTCCAAGATTGATTTCTTAGAAGCTTATCCTGCAGCCTGTGTGGAAGCTTTCAAAGCTCAGAACATTCAGAATGGCTTCAAAACTAATGAAATAGTGCCATTCCAGCCTGAATATGCTATCCAGCAGCTGGATATTCAACTCCGCGACCCCTACGCCATCACCTAGCAGATCTAGAACGTCATCCTGGGTGCTTCAAACACCCTGTGACCCCCAGCAATTGCAACAGCAAGTGAACAAGGTTAAAGAGCTTATGGAAGGTCAACTCAGGGCTTAGTGGAAGGCCTTGACCAAATTATCAAGGCTTGCAAATATAGCATGGTCAGCGCCACTATTATGAAGAAGCAATACCAGGATATATTCAATGTGAATGAGATAGAGAAGCAAAAGCGGAATAGATCTAGACATCAAATCCAACACGCAGGAGGTCTAACTAGGAATGAAGCTCAGGATCTTATTGTTCCATCTGCTGCACCTATTGAACAGGCAGTTATTCAACCCTGCGAGTCTCAGCCATCTGAGCCTGCACCACGCCAATGAACTCCACAACACTGCAGCAATTGCAGCACTCTCAGTCATACAAGAATAAGATGTCCTCAACCTAGTGTAATTTAATTTAATTTAATTGAGCGTTGTGGCGTTGAGATAATTTGATTTAAGATCTAGTCAGTTGGGATACGGTGATTTTGTGATCTTAACTAACCGTGCCACGCGCACTCACCATTAGTGAGTGCGCCCCACCGTAAAGAAAATATCACCGTAGCTAAAATCTTCTAGAATCACCAATCTTCAAAAATCAATAACCACCACCACCATGCCTAATAATATTAAATATTCGGAAGATCAGATTTAGATGGCATTAGACACCATAAAATCAAATCCAAATTTAAAATCACAGATGTGGTGTGAGAATTCTAAATTCTATATGGAACTTCGTATTGACACATTAAGAGAAAGAGATCAAGGAATATGAAAGCTTTGATCAATCAAATGTTGAGTGACAGCTAGAAGAAAGTGATCAAGAAGTGGATTCATCAATGGAATAAAAACTTTTGTCCTCCTACAGTTGAGCATATTAAAGCTGCTGTGAATTGAATGCTGAGTTGTTATCATATCAATTTTGGCACCCCTCCTCCTATCATTGGCAAGATGTGGGTGTATCAATTCATCAAATGTCTGTCAGATTATAAGAGGGTCAACCAGAAACCTATGAAATTCAAAATGAGTGTCAGATGAGAATATAAGTTTTGTTATCAACTGGTTCAACTGCTATAAATCTGTCTTCAATCAGTATAAGTTTCACACCAGTGATATTATATTTGAATTCTCATCTCATACAAGTCATCTACTGCAATCTTTTGATGATTGACTTTCCAGCAATATAAGCATTATCATACAAAAGCAGTTAACAAGGCTTCTTGATACAGATATGAGCAATATGATGAGAGGCTGTTCCTTGCTAATCTAGAGAGTATCTGTCATTAAATCTTCAAACCTGTTATCATCAGAGCTGGATTCACTGAGATTCACTGACCGTGGAATCTATTCAATCAAATGAGAAGTAATCCTTCAATGCCTGAGACAATATAAAATAGATGACGGCCCAGAGCTGTTTGTTTATGATGGTGATGAAGAATGCTTCAGTTTTACTCCATCTATAAGATCTGATCCTTCACCACATCTTCTCAGTTGACATCTGCAGGTATAGTCATAAAACTACATCATCAAATCAAGGCAGCAGATAATATCATACAAGAGATGAAAAACACTCTGACATCTGATCTGACTCAGTGATTGGATAAGATCTTCAAGAAGAGTCTGATATAGGCAGAATTGAATGTGCACTGAGAGAATGAGTTATCTGCTCATTATTTGATGAATAGATGCTGGATTGTCAAAAACAGCCACAGGCAGATGCAGGTAGGGAGGGTCCTCACTATCAAGGATGCCAATCACAAGATCAAGTATTGTAAGGAAGAGGAATCAATAAAAGAGAGAAATAGAGCTCTATAGTCAGTTGGGATTAAAGTCTTCAAATTTAATGCCAATCAATCACAACATGATGTTATTAATGAATCTCAATCTATCAGGGATTCTACACACTCTAATGAGTATATAGATAATCTTTATATTATAGATAGGCATGGTGTTGACCATTAATTAATTTTTGAAGATTGGTGATCCTAGAAGATTTTCGTTACGGTGATATTTTCTTTACGGTGGGGCGCACTCACTAATGGTGAGTTGCGCGTGGCACGGTTAGTTTAACTAACTTCCACCCTCTGATGTAAGTTGCATCAAGGGGACGTCAAATTCAAGTGAATGTTTTGTTCTGTTTGCATCCTTGCATTCCCTCCAACAGCACAACAACAACGCCTTTATCAACAGTCGCTGATGAGGGTAATACAAACACCCCCTCTTTACCCATCTGACTTCATTAGATGGGCTCATGATTGTTGCCCTTCACGATCATAGCAGATAGCTCTATTTGCTGACATAGTCCTCGTCACTGTCTCATACGGAAACTGTACATTCCACATCTGCTGTCAAGCAGCCATCCTGAGAGCCCCCCTCCTTTCATCAAGATGCCTGTAGGCATAATCCAACCCTCAAACCAGATAAAATTCACCAACGTCTCGGTTGTCCGGCTGAAGAAGGGTCAGTGTAACCCCTAAAAATCTACCCCTCCGTTCCCTCCTAACTTTTTAATAGCTAACCACTCCCGCGCCATCCAGGCAAAAAGCGTTTCGAACTGGCCTGCTACAAAAACAAACTGCTCGAATACCGCTCCGGCACAGAGACAGACCTGGATAATGTCCTGCAGATTCCCACCGTCTTTCTGTCCGTCTCCAAGGCCCAAACCGCCCCGGCCGCAGAACTATCCAAGGCTTTTGGTCCCAAGACATCCAACGATGAAATTATTCAGGAGATCCTCCGTAAGGGTGAGGTGCAGGTTGGTGAGCGTGAGCGCAAGGATATCCTCGAGCGTGTTGAGAAGGAGGTTCTCGAAATTGTTAGTGCGAGGCTAGTTGACCCTGTGTCAAAGCGCGTGTATACCACTGGAATGATTTCGAAGGCGTTAGATCAGTTGAGTGCCGCGAGCGGTCAGCAGGGTGGAGGCAGTGGTATTGTTGGCAATGGGGCCAGGAAGGGAAAGACCACCGAGACTATGACTGCTGTTCCTCCTACTGCTGCTGCCGGTGATGCTCTAATAATAACTACACAGGAATCTCCGGCTGCTGAAGAGGATGACAAGAGGACCAAAAAACCAACATGGACGGGAGTTGTGACGAACAAGTCTGCTAAGAGCCAGGCGCTTGATGCCATGAAAGCTTTGATTGCCTGGCAGCCTATCCCCGTCATGCGTGCGCGCATGCGTCTGCGCATCACATGTCCCACTTCAATCCTTAAACAAGCTGTCAAATCTGCATCTGGACCTGGTGGGGCTAATTATGGTGGTGGTGGTGGAGACCAGCCCATGTCCCCTACCAAGGGAGGCGGGCATAAGAAGGGCAAGGGAGGTCATGCACATTCCAAGGCGCATGATGAGGGTTACCATGTTGAAGCTGCTGCGCCAAAGGCGACAGGAACGGTGAAGGATCGTATCCTAAACTACTTTGAACAGGTGGAGGAGCAGGATGTGCTGAACGCAGATGAGTGGGAGGTCATTGGATTTGCGGAGCCGGGGGCGTTCAAGGGGCTTAGTGAGTTTATTGGTGGTGAGACGAAGGGCAAGGGGAGAGTGGAGGTCTTGGATATGACGGTTACACATGAGGAGTAAGAGTGAGATATGAACTGTCAATGTGGATTGATGATTTTTCTTCCTTTCTACCTTCTTTACCATTTTAGTTTCATGCTTTGATTTTGTGTTTTTCAGGAGGTGCTTTTGATATCCACTTGAGACGTTGGTATCGGTGGTCTACTTTTTCATGCCGAATACATACATTCTATGCATGGCGGAGCTTGTGTGCATTTCAGCGGGTTTTATGATTTACGCACGACTCAGGAATCGTGAGCTGTTTCTCTAGTTACTTTCCTTTTCGACGCATGATTTTGCCGGGATACCCATTCTGCTTAGGAGTGTATATGCGCATACAATTTGTAGGACCAATCGTGTGAATGCTCAATATTGCGGACGCGGGTAACCCCGAATTCCTAGGGCATTTCCGAACAAACGACCCACAATATCAAAACCTCCGGTTAGGCGGGATTTATTCATGATCCGATGCTTCGCCACATTACCACCCGCTGCAGACCGTTTTGATGTTACATACGTCTTCTCTTTTCCTAAGATAAGTTTACAGCAAATGAACAGTCAGAATAGAGACCGAGAGAAGATTGGTATCTTGACTCACTAATTAACCGCTTAATTAAGTCTTATCGAATCATGACCGGACTCCCGCATCCATGGAAACACTCACTGCATGTGTGTATGCACCCCATTCTAATTTAAGATCTAGATCTACTTAGATATACTTCAATAGGTGAATCATTATAAATAGCAGACCGGCATATAGGGGATGCAATAACAGAACCAGATGATATATCAACGCCCACGCGTGCTCCATTGTCCATGGGCCATATGCAGGCAAAACAATCCAAACTCCTGCCAAGCAAAAGTGATATAGATAAAACGACAAAAAAAAAAAAAATCCTAGACAAGAAAAGTACAATTCGTAAACTCGTAATTGTATCTTTACCGCGTTTAGTGCTATCGGTAAATTTTCAGGCGTGACGGGCGTGGATGATGACATGATTATCTTCTCGGACAGCAAAGACGGCCTCAAAGAGAAGGGTGGTGGTGGTGGTGGTGTATGGTAGGACTGTCTCCGACTGATCGAGGGGAGTTTCTTCAGTTTGTGACGTGAACTGATGTGGAGGCCCATGCGGACCCATTTGCGTGGCTGGCAAAAGTTGGGACGTAAGGCTTGTTGTCCCCGATAGGGACGGAATGGAGGTGGGTGGTGCGGAGGAGGGTTGCAAGCTTGCAAGCCGCTCAGTGGCTAGGTGTCCATTTTTTTTCTTTCTGCCATCGTTGCTACCACCAAGGGATGCAGCTGATTTTGTACGTCCAGGCCGAACGCATCCGGTGGTATTGCGCCCCCAGCAGCATATCGCATTATTTCCACCTCGTCCTCTACACTGCCTCTCCGCGAAGGCGATACCCTCGTCCCCAATGGCGATTCTGAAATCATTGACCGTGGTCTACGCTCTCGCGACATCGCGTCGGTAATCGAATACGCTGCCAGCCGCCTGAGATGTGCTTCGTCGAACGGGCCCCAGTATTTCGATCGCGGGACTTCGTGTGCCTTGTAGAGTTCGATCTTCGGCTTCCCGTTCGCTCGGTATTTGGTCTTGCTGGGTTTCACGGCAATGGGAATCCTGCTGGCACCAAGTTTGCTGCTGGTGCGCCCGTTCTTGTGCCCAAGGCCGTAGCTGTGCCGTCGGCTGGTGTTGTTGGGTTTCAGACTCTTTGAATCTTTGGACGTGATCTGGGGAGACCCGGACGCGGATCCAGACCCGGAACTGGAGCGCGAGAAAACACGTTTGATTTTCTCGCGGAAGGGCGTTATGGCCATTGCTGGAGGTTTTGGTGAAACAGGGCAGTGGAAAATCCTGCCTGATTACTGCAGTCTATGAGAGCTGTGGAAGCTGGTTCAATATGTGAAATGAACGTGAGGTTGTATGGACGCCTTATGAGAGGCTGTGAACCATGGCCCTAAAATTTGCGCTTGGGTTTTTCTGGGGCGGAAAATGACGAAGATTTAAACCCTGGTTCCTTATTATCTGGCTGAAGGCAGAATCCGGTAGAAAGGGTGACGGGAGGGGGGGGGGGCCAAAGTATGGTTCGTAGGTATCAGAAGATTTCAACCGTTTTTGAATTCGAGTCACTGTTTAATTTTTATTTTATTTTTATTATTATTGTTGGTGCCCTCCCTTGGATTTCGGCTATCCAGAGACTTGCTACAACTGCCAGCAACAACCGTGGTGAACCAACTAGGATGCCTAATAACTCTGCTAGCTGGGGAAGATGAGGTTTGAGAAGGCTGAAGAAGATCGAGGCGGGGGCTACCGATGGTGATAAAAATTACTTCGATTGTTAGATATTCATCACTTGCTTTCCCTTTCAATGTGCTCGAGATGTCCTTTCCGCTCCTCGAACCTTGATATTGCAAGAAAATTTCAAGGTCAGCTAACTAGATAACTAGTTAGTTGGCGGTAGTGGTCGTGACTTAAAAAGCGGGAGACACTGCCCAGTCTTAATTACTACGGAGAACTCCGGAGAGGGTCAGGGTCAGCACAACTACGGAGTAAACGGGTTGATGGATTCATGGCTAGCTCGCTTCAGATGAAACAGGCTGTGAACAGGGCCCCCCATTTCGTTGCTCTCAGCAGCCGATATTTCCCAAATGCTCCTCCATCAGCCGACGTAGTGGGAGGTATGTGCGGACATGCATGCATGCATACATGCATTCTAGGCAAGGTGAGGAGGTATTTGCACAACCCTCCCAAGGCCAGAAATCCGACGTAAAAACATGGATGGGTATGCACATTATAATTACATCGCGATGGAAGGAAGGTCGGTCCAGCTTGTTCCATTGTCCAAACATTTTTCACAGTGCAAGTCTGCAGCTGAATGTTAATTTTCAGTGAGAGCGGTAAGGACATACTTCCTTTGGAACCAGGCACCAAGGCGTAATGCATCCAACGAGCAGAGCCAATCATTTATTTTGCTTGTCGGCAAAGAATGTTCCAAGCGCATTCGGTTGCATGAAGCGTTTTTCGTGCTCGGTTACTCTTAACTTCATCGAAGGATGAATGCATCATCATCATTGGGCGATCAAATATATCCAAGCACAGGGTGCGGGCGTGGCCGGTGGCGACCGACCAGCGAAGTTTTTAACTGCAACCCTTATATAAGCTTTGGCAGAGTTAATAATTAAGTTAAACTAAATAGTTGACTGACTAGTCAAACTAGATAGATAACCAGTTAAAGCCGTCTCTTAGTGATATGAGAGATGCCAAATGCCCAGCCAGGACCCAATCCCCATCCGCCATCCCTTGAAGGGTTGAACAGGGGGATTTTAACTCTGCAGCAAAACAGTTTTATTTGACACCTAGATGCTGCTCATATGCACAGAGCATGGGGAGTATATAGAGTATATAGAGTTTTGAGATGAGGGTTTTATTTTTATGTGCCAATTTTCCTCGTAGCTTTTTCAAATGGGTTCCGTGTGATAGTTT
>NW_015440953.1:679069-682742 GCF_000150705.2 Paracoccidioides lutzii | reverse complement strand
ATTGCAGTCTAACAATCTTCTTGGAGGAATGCCGGGATCTGGTTAGGATAGCCGCAGTATCCACTCCACTGTGACACATCGCATGTTGGGATGGTTCGTCCTTGTAGGGGGAGTTGCATCTCGGGGGAGGGTAAGAGCTAAACGCGGTCTATAAGCGGAATCACGTGCGGGGGCGGTCGCTTCGGGGCGACGGCGCGCGTGCGCCTTACGCCCCCCAACATTTTAAGCATTATTAGCGCCTCCTGCAGGGTCACGTTCTTCCGCGTTCCGGGTCCCTTTTACGCGTTAGACGCGTCTAATTTTTCTTGGCAGCTCTGGTGGGAGGTCCGCCCGCCCGCCTCTTTGGACGTCCTCTGTGTATCGACTGCTCCAGGATGTTTTCGTAGTTTGCATATTTGCAATATCCCTCCCCCGTTGGAGGAGTTGGAGAAGGGTTTTGTTTAGATGGGATTCTAATGATAGGAGTCGACCCAGCTTTCGCAGCAGATATGATGTGGAGTTTATCACCCATCTGCTGCTGGGCAGATGAGGAACATTTTCTTACTCTCAGCGCACGTATTCGTAGATATATGTGTATGAGGGATGAAAGAATTTTAAACTCCTTGTAAGGTGTGGCACCGTAGAACAGACGACTCACCTTATCCGTGGTCACGATTTTCACTTGCTAAAGCATGGGCACGTAGAGTTAAGAGGTTAGAGCATCAGACACTACATGTAAACACCAATCTCTGCTCTTCCAGCCAGCAAGCTGACCTGTGTTTCTTTGGCTCCTGCTACAGCCATGTGGGTTTTAGCCAATCATTGCTATACAGGTATGACGTTGAATGACTTCATGACATAAATGTTCCGTCTTTCGACGAATTCAATCTGCTGCCATAGTCATTACTCTTTTACAACGAAAACCATTCGAAAACAGAGATATATAGTGACACTCTCCTCAATCGCTTCAGCATTACCATGTATATTAATGTACATATATATATATAATATGTCCATGTACATATATGTATATGCCATAGGGGTTGTTTTTTTGCCCTATTTATGACTTGACACGTGTCTCTACCCTGTCTGGGATTGCTGCTCGTGCCTTGTGGGGTTCCTCCCGGCGTTTCCAGAAACTTCGCCAACTACCCCATGTGTCATGTCGAAAGATCCTTGCAACCCAGCCGCGCATCCGAAGAAAAATCATGAAAAAAGCTTTGAAGACCTTTCTGCGGAATTCTCCTTTTCTCGTTCTATTGGACAGTCTAATTCCACCCTTGCCACCTTTTTCCGAGGGCGAAAAACCATAAAATCTCTACTCCATACGTTATGCAGAAGATAAAGTCCTTGATGTATATCCTTCATGACGTCCCCTACTTCGCACTAGCAGGTCCTGACGAATTGATAGACATAAAAAAGCCACGCGCCCCGAAAAGAGTATATCACGGCCAAGGCGGAGAACAGATGCCATTATATCTGGACAAGGATCACATCTGGCTAATATACGGTCCAGTTGGGCATCCGACAAAGTTCTGCCACGTTACCCAGACGAAATGGGAGCAGTGGTAGCTGGCACATCTCCTGATCTGAAACATTGCCGAATTGATTCTGGTTTTGGGGGGACGGGGGACTCGCAGCATGGGGCTCAAAGGATAGCGAATGTCATAATTGACGCTTCAGGTGAGGACACAGGCGGATACGGTTCAACGCGCACAACTAGTGTCGATGGGCGACACATACCGGTCTAGAAACGCTAACCATCTCCTTGGGAGAAATAGGAGTGGGCCAAATCGGAGTACATAATGAGAAGACCGCATCTGCCTGCTTCCATGGCGGACCTCCTTCACAAATAATAAGGCGTAAGGATTGTTTCGATCATTCTATATCTTCCTCTCTTTTCTCTCTCTTTTCGCGCATTGTATTTCCAGCTACTCCGTGGCTAACCAGAGACACGCTGCATAAAGCTACAAAGGTTATGCACAAATTGCATATATCTGGAGAGTCCCCTCCACGACCTATTTTGGGGAAAGGTAGAGAAAGTCGACCCCTTGCGCATGACCCTCTGGCTGGGATTCCACGGAGAGACTCTACCACTCTTGGCTCTTTGATGGGCACCACTGCCACGTATACTACGGCAACGTCAAGATCTGCAATGGCTTCTACCACTCAGCTGGCACCTATTGCGAGAGAGGCTATGCAAACAAGCGAAGCTGCATACGGTCTGGAAGGGTGCACCGAAGTCTTGGAAGGTCGAACAACAGAGGAATACGAAATGCAATTTGAAAGATCGGTTAGTGAAGTCTTGGATATGTATAGTGAATTCCCCATGCAACCAGCAGCTCCTCCTGCCCAGCGACCGGTCTCCTTCCAGAATCACACTCTTTTTTCATCTGCGCAAGAAGGTGTCGCACGAGAAGGCAAGGTGGGGAATGCAGAAGCTGTACATGAAACTGCCGGAAGACCGACTATCAGAAGAGTTCCAGTTGAAAAACCTGACGTGATGCGTGCTAAAGGTGAAGGTTTCATTGTACAAAGGGCAGCTTTCAGCGATTTCATTACTCGCGAACCAGGTCCCAGATTGTCCGCCACGGCAGGGGCGTCCGAAGAAAATCTTGCCCAAAAACAATTTCCTTTGGCCATCAACGCGGCTCCTGGTACTGCTTTCGAGCCAACCAGTGAAACCCCTTTCACAGAGCAGGATTTCCATGCACAGGCAATGGAACAGCAAGCAGGTCGCCTAAAATCAGAGGGCAGGAGGGCTTCCAAAGAAGAAATGGCACAAGAGAAACAAAGAGAAAAGCAACAGAAGAAATTTGAGAGACAGAAAGCTAAGGAAGAAAAAGCTCTCCGGAATCGGAGATTTAACGGGGAGAAGAAGCTTCAGAAGCAAAGAATCATCGGAGAAAAGGCCCGTCAGGGCCGACAGGCAAAGGACACAAAGGATATGCAGAAGCAACAGGGTAGGTCCAACAAGAAGAAGGGAAAGACACGAAGGAAGGAGGAAAAGGGAACTCAGAGGTGGGGAGAGAGGTTAAACAATATGGAGGATGTGCAACAGGCGCGGAATGGTAAGGGATTTCTGGGCGTGATGCGTCGCTTGACAAATATTATGGGTCTTCAAAGACCGAAGGGCTATGGAATAAATCGTGTTCTCCCTCATGGTGCATCCATTGCCAAACCCGGACACCCGTGAGTAGTGCTATCTTGTGACTTTACTCTTCACCCTGGAAATATCAAGTCTGCTAATTTAATCTTGTTCTTGAGCTCTGGAAGATTGCCACTTACTTGAGTCATTCCATTCAACGTGACAACGCCGTCCATTCCGCAGGTCGATCTTGCCATCGATATAATATGACCCATATACAAGCCATCAATTTTGATATATAGGGCTATTTGCGTATATAGGTTGGATTGGTTAGCGGCCTCCTCCTCCCAGTCCAGGCATCCCTCCACCGCCTGCACCGCCAGGGCCCCCGCCACCCTGCAACATCTGCATCATCTTCGCCATATCACCCATACCTCCCATCCCAGGCATACCACCCGCACCACCCATAGCGACGATACACTTCTGCATAGAAGCCATCTGCTGCTCTTTAATGCCACCCTTAAGCATAATCTGAGCACGCTCGATCTGTTTCTTCTGTCCGAAAGCTTAAGTCGTCATTACCGCAATCATCATGCGTTGCAGAGG
>NW_015440953.1:625485-678969 GCF_000150705.2 Paracoccidioides lutzii | reverse complement strand
TCTTTACCTCTCCCCCATCATAACTTATAGAGTTATATAATGACTCTTCTCTGGTCAGGGATTCGTCTTTCCCGCCCTTAATAGGGAATTGCCGCATCATATGCAGGCTCTTTCAACCCAGCTGCGCCGCACACTCCGCTGAACAAACTTTTGCGTCTCCCCCTCTCCCACCGGGCAACCCCCTTTGCTTTTAAGAATACAGGAAACTGAAGACAGGGGGGATTTTGGTTGAGGGGCAAGAAAAAGGAAAAGGAAAACCGAAAAGAAACGAAATCAGCGTCGATGTTTATTTCTCTAGAACTATAATTGCAATAATGCTGATCTTACTTCACTCCGGTGTCTGAGCATAATGTTGTCTTCTATGTGTAAATGTGAGTTGGTGTATGTTACAATGATGGTCTGTTAGAAATCAACCTATGTACATACGTGTAATACTTTGAGTATTCACTGGCCAAAGATATTTTCATCCTGGGCCATTAATGCAGCTTCAATAGGGTAAATCCAGGAGCGCAACAAACGCGCGGCAAAATCGGTTAATTTTCTATAAATTGGAGATGAACAATGACTTGAACGGCTAAACTATGTTGGGCATATGTTGTCCGGGCGCCACGCTCCGCCGCACGTGATTAGTTTATATATCATTAGATGGCCCGCCAATGGAAGTATCAGCCATCCCACAAATTAGATCCGATGTCATCAAATGAATTCTAGCATGAAACTACTAACTTCCAATCATACGACAGCTAAATTTTGAAAAAAATGGTCTACAAACGTATGAATCCCAATGCAGTTCAGAGAAATACACGTGCCAGCCATTCATTGGAGACCCATTCCTCTCAACGCCCGTAAACCTTGCTGGCATTGCTTGCTCTTTGAACAACTACCAGTCAACTCGGAGAACCTGCAATTGGTAGAATTTGCCAAAAAAAAAAAAAAAAAAAAAAAAAAAAATTTCTCTCATCAATCTGCACAAACAAACCCTTGTTGAATTAAACCGTCTCGGGTGCACATTACTTGGAGCCGACCAAAACCAGCGATGGTCAATTCTCTTCACTCCGCTCAAAATCATTTTTCTCACTCCTAGCAGACGTCCGTACTAAGGGCTATTTGCTCATGGATGAAGAAACATTGTGTCTAACCAGTGTGTGTGCAACATGCAAGTTTCTTTCAACTGGTAAGGGAATCTTCACTTCAACGTTTTCCTATTGGTCCCACGGTAACAGCGGAAACCAGGCAAACTTAATTCCTCCCTGAAACCCACCTGATTAGGAGGGGAACACGCTTCTCATCCACAGCCCTTTTGTGGCCCAATCCTTATAATCAGTGCCTGTGAGCGGCGCTGCAGGGAGAAGTTTCTGCGGGGTTGCCGTTAATAATTCTCTGCGCTCCGATAGAGAGTATACGAACTTCTCCCTCATTTTTGCCATTCACCATTTCTTTACAGTTGTTGTTTGCAACGTCATTTACGCAAGAATCGGAGTCTTGAGGTAGAGTTGGCTTTCAGACACTTCCTTGCTACGTCAAAAAGACAGGTCTTGATTATCAAATAAGAGGGGTATCCCTGACTAAGGAAGCAGGGGGAAACCAAAGCGTACGCGTTTGAACAGGTCAAAGAGTGGATTGATCTCCCATGTTTACCTATCTTTGATGCTCTTTATTATTTTTAATTCTTTGAAGTCATCGTTCAATCTTGACAAAAAGCAAGGCTTAAGAAAAACTTCACATCAAGTATCTATATTCAAAAATTACCAGGAACCTCGACATCAGCAATCATGGTTCATCTCGCAGCAATCCGAAGGGAATCAGTTGTCCTTCCGACTAGACCGATTCAGCGTATCGAAACCATTCCCCTTGAGGAGCCTCAGGAACATGACTTCTTCTCCAGCGTCTATGGCTCTCGGTTCGCGGCAGAGGACTTGCCTACACTCGAGATGCCGGAGAAAGAAATGCCCAAGGAGGTGGCGTATAGAATGATCAAGGACGAGTTGAGCCTGGACGGGAATCCTATGTTGAAGTACGTTCTGAGGTCCCTAACCTGTAGGCTACAACTACCTAGTCGCGCCGTCTCAGGCAATGGTTACTTCAATGTTAATTTTCAATTTTCCACCCTCAAAAATAGCTAACTTGGGTGATTATAGCTTGGCGAGTTTTGTTACCACATACATGGTAAGCGGCTAAAACAACGTTTACACCGGTTATACACAACTGCTGAACTGGCTGCTTGGTAGCTGTGGTTTTGCTATGTAACTAGTTATACTAATTTCTTGGCGCATAAATCTAGGAGGAGGAAGCCGAAAAACTCATGTCTGAATCGTTCAGCAAGAACTTCATTGACTACGAGGAATATCCACAGTCTGCAGAGATTCAGAACCGCTGCGTCAACATGATTGCTCGCATGTTCAATGCTCCTGGCGAAGATTCGGAAGAACATGCCATGGGAACCTCGTGCGTAGGTTCTTCCGAAGCCATCATGCTGGGGACGCTCGCTATGAAAAGGCGCTGGCAAAATAAAAGAAAGGCAGAAGGAAAAGATTGTTCCAATCCCAACATTATTATGAGCAGCGCTGTTCAGGTATGTTGGGAAAAGGCAGCTAGATATTTTGAAATTGAGGAGAAATTTGTCTACTGCACCAGTGATAGATATGTTATTGATCCAGAAGAGGCTGTTAATCTCGTGGATGAGAATACCATTGGTATTTGTGCAATTTTAGGCACCACATACACTGGCCAGTATGAAGATGTGCAGAGGATTAACGATCTTCTTGTCGAACGTGGAATCGATTGTCCCATCCATGTCGACGCAGCAAGCGGTGGATTTGTGGCACCCTTTGTAAACCCGAATTTGGAATGGGATTTCAGACTTGAGAAGGTTGTTTCTATAAATGTCTCTGGACACAAATATGGACTCGTATGTACATTATAAAATCATACACGTCACTCTATCATGCTAATCCAATCTCAGGTATACCCGGGTGTTGGCTGGATTGTTTGGCGTTCTCCGGAATATCTCCCCAAGGAGCTAGTTTTCAACATTAACTATCTTGGGGCCGAACAAACCAGCTTTACCCTCAACTTCTCCAAGGGCGCATCGCAAGTTATCGGCCAATATTATCAAATGATCCGCCTTGGGAAACGCGGCTACCGCAATATAATGATCAATCTCACGCGCACCGCGGACTATCTCTCCTCAGTGCTGAAAGAATTAGGTTTCATCATCATGAGCGACGGGAGTGGCCATGGTCTACCTCTTGTAGCCTTCCATCTATCTTCTGACCAGGGCTATGAGTTTGATGAGTTTGCGCTGGCTCACCAGTTGCGGGAACGCGGCTGGGTCGTTCCTGCATATACCATGGCCCCGCATAGTGAGCAGTTGAAACTCATGCGTATTGTGGTTCGAGAAGACTTTAGCAGAAGTCGTTGCGATTTGTTGCTGGCTGATATCAAACTTGCATTGGAGCAGCTGAGTGAGATGGACCGAAAAGCTATGGAGAAATATCAACAGTATGTAACCGTTTCTTTCTTTCTTTTCTTTTCTTTTCTTTTATTTATTTATTTATTTTGTTTTTGATTGTTTGCGAAAGTTTTACATTGCTGATCTTTTAACTACCCAGCCATATCCGCCAACACGTTTCCAACGTCGGCAAGGCAACTCATAATCACCCCCATTACCAGGATGAAGACCACTCCCTACAAGGAAAGTCAGGGAAAACTCACGCTATCTGCTAAAACATGGATATGGCCACAATTTTGGTGCAAACATCGTCATGGGCACTTACATGCTACCGCCGTGGCATTCATAGTCTCATGACAAACCTTCTCCGCTTTGATTTCAATTTTTGGCTGTGCCCATTGTTAGTTTAAGACCCTGATAGATGCGCGGCCAGACAAGTCGAGCTTCTTGATGCAGTGGTTGGTTTAGCATGTGGGGTGACTATTTATTTTGGAGGACATGGTCACATAAAGTAGATCACGAGTGCGGTCCATTGGATGGAGGGGAGTTTAACGGCCTATATCATATTGCTAGGAGCAGAATATTATGACGTGCCACATGCCTCCTTTTATTTCCTTTATAAGCAAGCCGGTGGTTGCTGCATGGTGATGATTCATCAAACTCGCGGAATTCGACTCCATGCATTTGTCGTTAAGATGGGTCTCTACATAAACTTGACTGGAAATGATGACATATGTGCAGAAATTATCGAGTCCCCAATGTTTCGAATTGTTTCGAATCGAGTTTCTACTTGTTAACATCTATCTCGGCATGACACTATAGATGCCACCGTTTCATAAAGATGACCCGCATATAATAAATAACTAGGTAACTATGAATTATTGAAGAAGTTTTTAAGATGATTAAAAATCGGAAAACATCTGGATGGACCTAGATTAATTCATTTTCTAACGTCGTTTGCGCAAATATACAGGTATGGAGGCCCTTCTTTTCGGTTTGCTATAGTTATTGATAAACGCGCAGCTAGTTACTAGACTCAAATGAGTTCATGCGCCGTGTCTTTCCCCTCCCCGCAAAGAAATCTCACATTGTCAGGGGGGCGAGCGGGGGAAGGGAACAAGGAAAAGGTTCACCGGTAAATTTGGCTTTTAACTACATATGTCATCGCTTGATAGGAATTTGTTGACTGTCGAAGAGAAAGCTACCCACAACAGATATCCAGGGATAATTACTGAACTATATACCTACCTCCGAGGTGTTTAACTAGAGGAACAATTTCATGCATTTTCCCTTTTTAGTTGCAGGTAACCATGTTTCCATACCCCAGTCTTCCGTCTTCAACCACAGAAGTGGTAAAACATTAACCTCGCCCAGTATTCTACGCTTGCAACACTACGGTGAGCTTATATTGAACTGTTCGGCAGCTGTTGGATCTATGGCTTTTTGTGTGGTCGCAGTCGCGATATATCTCTCCGTGCACAATACTTCAAGATCAGGTGTAGTTATCTAGCATTATGGTCCTTTTCCTTCCCACTATCCGTTCGCCACTCCCGGAAATCCGTCGCGGTTATAGACTTCGCTTCGCCTCGCCTCCCCGATAATACTATAATATCGTTGGAAGCGGGCCGATGGGCCGTGCACGCAGCCCTTCATTTAAAGGGACATCAGACTATCTGATCAAGTCGGAATGGCAGACAGGAAGGGGTGGGTTCGGGAGCATGTCGCGCAGTGCCGGGCTCTGGCTGCATGGCGGGCCTAGCGCTTACATGTTTAAACTATAAGGCCCTCCGCTATATGGCATGCGGACTAGGATTTTTGGTGCCAACTGGGATGAGGGCAGCGGAGAAGTGTGAGAGACGGGGAAGCCGGTCGTTTCTCGCAATTTTCTTTTGTTTCAGGCTGTAGGATCAATCCTCGGTGTTTGGCAAAGTTTTTACTCTATGGCTCTAGGCATCTGAACCTGGAGCCTTTGCTGGAGATACTGCTAGCAGTTGATCATCTCCATGTCCCCAGAGTCGTTAAATACTCCATGAGTCCCTCTTTCGAAGCAACATTCTATTCCACAACTGCAAGTATTGTTCATCTTTTTCTGGACTCTCGGGATTCTAAATTATATTTCCAACGTAAAATTTCATCTTTCTCTTCTTCCGTTGAATCCCCATCAACAACTACCACCCAGTAACACCGGGACCAGAAACTACATTGCAATTCAACATGAAGTACCTGTCCCTCCTCTTCCTCCTCCCTCTCGCATCTGCTGTAGCACTCCCAAATCCGTTTCCAGAAGCAGAGGAAGTGAGCCCAGCAGGCGTGCATATTCGAGGGGTCTCCTATGGCGGCAGCGGCTGCAAGCAGGGATCGTTAGATATTGAAGTTGACGACAACGGCACCAAATGTCCCATCCGGACAAAGGACTTGTATGCCGTGAGCGGACCGGATACTTCGTATCCTGACCGTCGCCGGTTTTGCCAGTTGAACTTCGACCTCATCTACCCTCAGGGCTGGTCATTTTCCATCCTAGGGGCCGAATATAAAGGCTATGTTTCATTGCAGAAGGATTCCACAGCGTGGTTTAAAACTACATACTATTTCTCTGGAGAGTCTTCCCAGGTAAGTCTCCTAACAATCTCATCCAGTGCATATCCTATGCCTCTGGAATCTAGCCGCTAATGCGGCGCAACAAAAACATAGGCAGTCAGCAGGATGGATTTCACGGGCCCCACATCCAAGGATTTCGAAGCACAGGACGTGGTGGTCTGGGACACCTGGTCGCCTTGTGGAAACACGCAAACCCTGCTTAACGTGAAGCAAGAGGTGTCGGTTCGCGGGACCGGTAAACTCGCGAGCACGTCCACAGAGGGACAGTTTGGACATGCTGTAATATTCAAATGGAAACGGTGCTAGGATATGTAGTAACTATCATATATATTCTTCACGAATATAGATACTGCTAGTTAACTTTCCCAGAGGGAGGATGTTTGTCAAAGCAGTTTCATGGGGTGAGCTGGTTCATCTCATGTTTTTGCGATTGAAACTTGTTGCGTGATTGAAAAAGCATTCAGCTGAATGAAAGGGTCATGAACAGGTAGTCTGCTTCATGTTAATATTTTCTGTGTTTGAATTTAGTTGGTCAGATTTATGATAGAGATTGTTGCTGTCTGCTCAGCAGAAGAAGTATTGATATCATTTTTTTCTGTATTCAAATTTATCCCGTACTTGGAAGGGGTAAGACCATTAAACAAAGAACGAAATCATGAAATAACTACGTCCAACAGAATGATAAACAATAAAAAACGAACCTGAATAAGGTAATATATGTCTTGATCTCTCGACGTTACGACGTTTCGAACCCATGACTGCTTTGAAAATAGCTCCGAGAAAAAAACGGAGGGTGGGAGGATCAAAGATGGTCTCCCACGAGTGCAATTATTATGCGGTAAATGTAGTTAACTTCGCTGTTCGTCTCGGCCGGATAGTGGAATTTAAGTGACGAGGCGCTGTCTTTCGTGGATCAGGCCTTTTGTATTTTGGTGAGCACTCTGCGGCTGGCGCCTAAATTGATCAAGGAATGACAGGGAGGATCCTATAATCCTTTCCCGCGTCACATCAGCACCCTAGTGGAGTGTCTTTCTAACTCATTTTTACTTGTCTGCGATGAAGGGCGATTGACATAGGTCGATGGTTGCGCAGTGTTGGAATATCTCTTTCAGACCAGGGTATTATTGATATCGAAGACAATAAGAAGTTATCTCTTTGTTTGATATAACTAGTTCTTGGCAAGAATGTTCTTTCAATGATCTGCTTTACCAGACACTTTGATGAACGCAAAATGTATGTCTCTCCACAGTGCTTTTCTCTGTGCGTGTGCGTTTTGTACAGCCTTTCTGCCCCCGGAAGGAAGGGGGGCAAGGTGGATGGCGTCTACGTTAAAACTCCAATATAAGGGTGGGGAATGTTTCCGCTTCCGCATCGAGATGGGCCAAACTGCCGCAAAGAGACTCGAAAGTCATCAAACGGGAGACATTTCTTGTCGTCAATATGTAAATTTCGTCAAAGACGTTGGTGCGACTGTAGATATCCGACTATGAGGATCGTAGCGGCTCTGCGATGTCTTGTAAGTTTTATAATGGAGGAAGTCCTGCCATTCTTCTTTCCTCCCCTGGTAGACATTGTCTCATGGTTCTAGCCTAGCTTAAATGGTCGCATGTGATGTGCTGTCAGCGATTCGAAATCATCTATTTCTCTTGAAGTTTAGAGACTGAAGAGGAGCGTAGCAAGGAAAACACTTTCAACTACGTCAAAAGTTCACTATTCCTGTATCAGTAAATCGAGGTGGAACATTGTTCATCGACGGACGCACACTCAATATGGGTAGATATTAGACGACCCAATTTCATCATTACCCACCCATAGTTGTTGGGTCACCAGGAGAATCTCCACGGTTGAAATCCAGAGTGCCATGCGAACCTGTTGATTTGCGATATTTAAGAAGATGCGGTAGACTCGGAATCATGTGACCGCGGTTCAAATTGCTGCAACCCAACTTCGATCAGTGAAACCCAAGGATGTGGATGGATCAACGTCTCTGGTATCCCAGGAGCATGTCAAAGTCTTTTTCTTGACAATACACTACGTTTCAGATATTTCTCCTTAACATATGTCCTGTACTCGACTCTAACACAGGCTACTGCGGCTCTAAGGAGAAGGCTCTTTTGCTATCCTTCAATCAATATGAGCTCAACGTCCTACAATGCTCATCATCTGTTATCTTCTTCTCTCCGTTTCGACGGTGTGATATGAGATCGCATCTCCTGAGGGCAGCAGAATTTCATGTCCTATGAATGGATATATGTAGTCTTGACGACGCCACTCTGTTCCTGAATGAATACCACTGAAATTCAAAACAGATGCGCTCAGAACATGCAATCTTGGTCAGTTCCCATTGTTCAAGTTCCACCCTCTGATCTTTGAGATAAGCTTGGAAATTGCATTGAAGATGTTATTCCAGCCGATCTCCGAGTCCTACATAGTAACTACCAATTTGCCAGAGTGTCATATTTCAAGGTAAACTTTTTGTGTTGACGCTGCCTTACTCTACCCGAAGAACTGTCTCCTGGTATGAGCTCACAAATCGCTGCTTTTTCTGGCTTGACTTCATATCCGCATTGGGATAACTTTCTGAAAGTTAATAGGCTACAATGGTTGCGTTATCCCTGAGAGGCGAGGTGTCGAGGGAAGTTAAACTTTCAACCTAGTGCGTACCATTGTCTGTGGAGACATCTTCCTCGTATATTCTCATTACAGTTGTTTCAACTTCAAAGGCTTTGACAACCCTTATTCTATGTTGCAATTGAACCGTTTGTTCTCGTTGTCTGATGCGGCTCCGTTTTGTTAACGGTTTGCTTCTGAAACAATGTGAAGGTATGACTTCTTACTATATATATATCTACGTTTATGGCGTCGTCTTTTTTGCCTGCTCGTGGTGGTACTTATCCCCCTCCATCCGCTGTTTACGAATGCAGAACCAGCAACAGCCTCTTCTGCATTTATCGTCTATTAACGCAAGCTTCAATTTCTGTTGAAATCATGAGCAACGATCCATATTACCCAGAGACGAACAACCCTTCCAATGTTAATTATTTCCCTTCACCATCCGTGGCCCCTAACCTGTACGGCAAGGAGATAAAGGATTTCAAGCTGAAAGAACTCGAAAAACTGATCCGATATTATGGATGCGGTCGCAAGCATATGCCTGGCAGATCCAAAAAAGAGATGTTTCGAAACCTCCTCGGCATCTTTCAGAGAATGCCATCCAAGCCCTCTAAGAGTGAATTTTTTGATCACATCTGTGCTTTGGGCCTCTCGACTTTGGGCGTGGGCGCTGGTTCACAACAAGTCTCCCAGCGCCAACCCGCAGCGACTCAAGAAAGCTCAATTTCTCTGCTTTCCATAACCGGTAAGCCTGGCTCTGTTGAACCAGTCCCATTCAATTCCGGTTTCCTTCCAGACCAGGAAATAGCAAAATGCCTTCGAAAGTCCTTGCTACAGTTTCATTATCAACGACTTGAACGAGCTCCTATCTGGTGCATCATCCAGCCCATCCAGCCTGGAATAATTCCCAATCTTGTATCCCAGGAAAGAGGAGGCACAAAATACCCCTGCCGTGGCCGCGGGCCAGTTGCAGGAAATGTTAATGATTTCGAAGCTATTGACTGCGTCATTGTCGCGGGAAATTTGCTTGATGCTGGGCTTACGAAAGCCGATCGAGGGATTGGCCCACAATGGGATTCTAGACTCGGCGAACCAGAGAGAATATTTTTGAGATTGGTGTCTAAGAATTGGGAGGAATTATCCGATTACAGTTTTATGGATCCGCTGAAGAGGATGTTCATTGCGCACCTTCGAGGATATTCCTGGGGTGGTGATTCTGCGGTTCGGTGGGTGTGGGAAAACTGTGCCAAATCTTTCTCTCAATTTCTTGTTCAGTATTCTCAAAATCCTCAACATGAGCGCCCATGCAAGCAGAGTGCTGCTGAACGAAGACCTTGGTCTTCCTGCTACGTGCCTCTCCAGATTTGCAGTATGGAAAACACTATCCAGGCGCAACTGGCCAATTTTTTTGAGAGGCCTTATCGTACGGAATGTTCAGGATGTGGAGATAATGTCAAGGTTTCACGAACCTTTGAGAGCCTACCATTGCGCCTTGCTTTAGCAACAGATGCCTGTGCGCCTCCTACAGCCCATACTGCCAGCGCCATTACTATCAACTACCAAGACTTGAAGAACAATATGCAAAGCACAGTATATCGGTGGTTAGGTGGAATATACCCCGTTAAAATGGGTGGCTCTTTTCGCTACAGGGTCTTTTGGAATGATCACGAGCGACATGAAACCGATAATGGGAAAATTCGAATGTACGATGGACACCAGCTCGAAGGGAAGATTATAGGGGGAATTGGTACAACGGACAGCTCAGAGCGAGTTCCATTATCGTGGTGGGAAGGTCACTCGGCATTGCTCTTCTACGAGAGAGTGCTTTTTCCTGCAAGACCTTACCTGCACGCGGCTCGTCGTGTCATAGAAAAGATTATTCAATCCGTTGAACACAATGAGATTTATAGAGCTCCAGCTACATCATTAACCTCGAGCCGACCCTCTCTATCAACCGGCCAAACACAATCTGGATTAGCAACCTCCTCGGGAACTTATTTGACAAATGTTAATATTCCCCTCGAACCACCACCGCCAAGGAAATCGAGTACACAAGACTCTGTACAAGCTGCGGTACCTCCCAGATTTAGCTTCGGCCCACAACTCCAGCGTACAACGTCACAACACCAGCGCCGTATGGGGCCTCCACCCAGTTCGTTAGGAACAGTCCACTATACCATGGATGGCAGTGGCCGGAGAAGTGGGGCTGTGGAATACCCGGGAGCTCGTCAACAGATGCACCCATCTGCTTCCCAGCGACCGCAACTAAATGTACACAATAGAGGTGTCCAGGGCTCTAATAGAGGTCAGCAGCTACCAACATCCCGTCATCCAGTGTCATATCTGCCAGTGCCATCTCAGAAGACTCCCTATCAGCCAACACCGCCTCAGCGAGCACCCTATCAACTAGTGCATCACCAACCATTGCACTCCAAACCAGCGCACCACCGGCCGGCACCCCTTCAGCCGGCAGTTCCTCAGCAAGGACGTCTTCAACCAATGCAAGTAATCCAGCCACCATCATCTGCGTTTCAAAGCGCTAACCAGGGTGCACATGTCATTGCTCCGGGCTTGGATACTTTGGCTTCAAATCCGCAAATAGTATCCACCCCGGGGATTGCAATTCCGGAAAATCTCCCCCTAAATGCTTTTGATGACGCATTTAAACTGCTGGAAAGCCCCCAACTCACTAACTTTTCAGGTCAGAACTTGCTTTTGCCCTCTGCCCCGGAGAGTGTGAACCAGCAGTATAATCCTGCCACGGCTGAACAACCACTGAATCCCGTCCCTCAAGGACCAGAGCCGGTCGGACCTTACGCGCCGACATCGTCCGGAAAACCTGAAGTTATACCTCTACCAAAACCTCCATCCTTCGTCTCCGCACAGCCTCAACGACAGAATACCTACCCAATTAACCAGGCCCAAACTATTGATCCTAGGCTTCTTGAACTTAACAATCCGTACTTTATAAATTACATAGCCTCGTCCGGACGAGATCCTGAGCATATAGATGATCAGCCGAGCCAGAGTACATCAGAGGTACCGACCGTTAACCCCGAGCAAACCTCTGAGAATAACCCGTTAGCTCAACGGTACAATGAAGTGGCCTTTGAAGAACCGGGGCTCCAGCCAAGCCAGCCGGCTGTGCAAGATGGAGCAAGCAATCCACCCCTCCAAATGCAACCAGATAACTCCGCTTGGAACTATTCAGAGACACATCAGTATCTGGAGCAAAATGACTCATCTAGGAAGCGTAAGAAAGCACCAGAATATGATGAGGTCGTCTTTGAGGAATCCGGAGAACTTTGGAAACGACGCAGAGATTGAAATACATTTCTGCTTCTTGTTTCTCCCCTCAACCCTTTCTCTGGATGAAGGTTTCATTTGTTTCTTTTATATGTTCGTTTCCTTGTTCACCGTTATCTTTACATTTCTTATGTAAAGAGCCCACTCATTCCTCTTCTGTTACCATAGGCGATTTCTGAACCATTTCTTTCTACGTTCAAATTTGCATTTAGGTTTTACCTCCTCTTTTTTTTTTTTTTTTTCAAAACACACCTTTGTTTTGGTCGGTTTGACGCCCTCAGTGTTACGCTTACCGATTTCTCGCTCCTTTTATGTTCCGGCCTTTGCACCGCCGGATGCCAGTTCTCTTAATAAATTTCTGCTATCGCAAGATAGCAAGCGCAGCATAGTTGTCGTTCATTACCTCAAATAATATATTCCGTTTCTATTTGCTGTAATGTTATGTCTCATTGACCATATCCAAGTGGCTTGAGTATTCCATACCGAGTACTGGATTCTGAAAGCAAATCACCCATACTTTCCTTTCTTGTTTCTTCCATTCCTTCTACCACAACCGTATATCGAGGATAGTGAATAGTGAGATGTCGACAACTTTCAGAGACACCAAAGATACCCCAAATCTCAATCGGCGTCCGCCAATCACCTAACATGACTGGAAACTCTATTCTTCCTAAAAACAATGCAGCCAGGTAGTAACGGCGTAACGCTAGCTAAAGAATCAATGATGGCTGACGGTTGGTTGGTTATTTGGTTAAGTAGTTAGTCGTTAACTAACTTGGTTAATGCTGAAACCCCGCAAAATACTGGCAGTGGGAAATACGACATTAACAAACTTAGCTCACTTCTCCTCATTTAGCACATGGGAATGTTTCTTTGTTCTCTTTAAGCTGGAGGTTTTTCAAATTTCTACCTGTTTTGTTGTTTCATGTTTTTGTTCCCGCCCTTTTGTCTCATCATTTGTTAAGAGGCAAAGACTACATTTTTACGCTTTTAAAATAACTACTCCGTAGTTAATGGATTAATAATTGATGAATTGGGAAGATTCATTCATTTTTTTTTCTTTGATTATATTTGCAATGTTTAGTAACTAGCAGATTTCCAGTTACTCCTTCTATTCTCTATGCAATTTTCAAATCTATCGCTAAATATTCCCTTGTCACGAAGGAGAAGTAAACACAAGCAGGCAAAGGCAGATATTATACAATGAGAGAAGAAGGAAGGGAAAGGAAAGAAGGGAAGAGGTAACTATCACAATCTCGCCCGTGGCTCATCACTCTTCTTCGGCGCAGAAATATATCCCCCAAATGTGTCATCCGTATTGATTACCCTCCCCTGGGCATCCCGCCTAATTCCCAACTCCAACAACTTCGCAAACACCTTTGCAAAGTGGCTGAAGAACGTCTCCTTGTCCTCCGCATACACCTTAACCCACTTAGCGAACACCGGATCCGACAACAGCGCCATATCCGTCGGCAACATCATCAGCGGCTGGTCCTTCTCGTCTTCCGGCACGTCCGGATCCACATAGTTAAACTGCTTCACACCATTCGACAGCGTCGTGGGCCGCCACTCCAGCGTCGTCAGGAGCTTGAAATACTGATTCGAGAAGCGCGTTGGGTTGTTGACCCATGGCCCTTCGTAGCCGCTGCGGTTCATATGCGTGCGGCCAAGAGTGTGTGCGCCGGATAATGCTACAATCTCCTGGTCATTGAAGCCCATGCGATAGAAGACGTGGCGGAGATGGTCGGTGCCCTGCGAGGCGTCTGGAAGGCGACCGCGTGGGGGAAGTTTGGAGTCGTCGACGAAATCGGTCCGGCCAGGCTTCCAGGCGATATTGGGTCCGCCCATGGCTTTGATGGCTACAACGCCGGCCAGGGTCCAGAGGTCTGAGTATGTGATCCAGGGATGCCGTCTCTTGACGGGCTCGAGGAATGAGCGGGCGTATTCGAGGCCGGTGTTGGCGGGGTCGCCTCCCTCACCCTCATAGCGCATGCCGGCGCCGTTGGAGCCGCCAGTGTCTGTTTCCTTGTCATAGGTGCCGGAAGCATGCCTTGATGTGAGGGGGAGAGAAAGGGATTAGCTTTCGTCGGAGACAGGATGGGGTGAAACACGACGTGGTTTGTATTCTTACCAGGCTAGACGGACGAAGACAGGACCAGCACTGCCGTCATCGTATCCAGGTTTCCTCAGCTCAGCAACTATGTCCTTGCGGACGGCGTCAAAATCTCCCGGATTGCTCATTGCCGTAGCTGGGGTCATTTATTTATTTCAAGATGTATGGGTGAAAAGAGACCGGTCGGCGTTGGAGGTGGGTTATATGTTTCCTAGCAACAGGAAACTTTATCAAGTTCCGAGGTTGGAATTTGGCTTGCGGGGAGAACCAGATTTATATTGGGACAATGAAGCTAAGGGAAGAAGGGCATGGAATGCCCCGGATTAGCTTGAAGAGTTCTGGAGCATTGATATTATTATCACGGATAACCATTTTGTCGGCTTTTCTAAGACGGCGAAACATGCCGCTAACAAACTACATCTCTACCCTTCATGTGGCAAAAATGCCGACCGAATATCCCAAAAAAGTCTTCAGATATGCCCTGGACGCTGTTGGCGGTTATTCCCCATGACATTACCTCCCGCTCCACCTGTTGGATCAGGGGCAGCAGCGGCAGGACTTTCGATTTCCAAGGATGATGTTGTTGAGGCTGCCATTGCTGGCGTCCCTGGGTATGCATACGTACAAACATGCAGCACAGCAACCATGATGGCTGGCCCGGGTCCCCTTATTGCTGAGCATCTAAGCCAAGGCTGTTGTGTTATCCACTTCCCACGTCCTTTTCCTCTTCTTTCTTGATATCATCGATATCAAAGAGTTTTTCGGGGTCTTTTTTTTTTTTTTTTTCTTTTTTTTCTTTTTCTTTTTTTTTTTTGAGCGCGAACTTCTTGGCACTCATGAGCCTCGGCTTTTATCAGCTTACCTAATATTCGTCACGTGGATCAGAGCTTTGCGGCAACTCGTCACATAAAAAGGGGTAAAAGGAGTGAGTACATAGGGGGGAGCTTGGTTGTATGTACAGTTCCTCCATACTGCACATGTATAGACAATGGGAATTGTTTTAGACATTGAGGATAGCCTTATTATTTGGGTTACATGTAGTGAAGAATATAGTACGGTCAATACATCCATTTGTGGAGAGCAGCTTAAGGACCCGGTCCGATGAGGGTCAACGGAATATCAGGGGTAGCTAATCCATCCTTTCTCAGAGGTTTGCCAAAAAAAAAAAAAAAAAAAAAAAAAAAAAAGAGAGAGAGAGAGAGAGAGAGAGAGAGAGAAAAGGCAGGCAACGACAAGGACATTTGTATTTCTTTTTCTCCAACTCCCTGCACACTTACTGCTCCTCAAGATCGATCCTTTCCCGCAACATCACCCAAGTGCCCCGGTCATCTTGCATCTTCTTAATCTCCGTCTCCAGCACTTCGACACTCGCCTTCAACTCCCCAATCACCACATCCATCTTCCTCATGGCCCTACACACATGCCTTCTTTCCCCAATCTGTCTGCTCTGCTCCTCCAGCTTCTTCCTCATCTCTTCAACCTGTCGATCCTGCTCCGCGAGTTCTCGCTCAAGCCTCCTGTTGTGTTCTCTCCCCACCACATTCACCATATCAATCAGATTGTGTATGGGCTTGAGTTGTTCGGAAGTGAGATTACCTGCCTCCGCGTGTTTGGCGACGTAGATTATTGATGCGGTGATGTCGTTGGCTACTGCGGCTACCCTTTGGGCTTTTTCTTGCGGGGAGAACTCATCCAAACCCGTTAAACTCAGGGCACCATACATCCCGTTGCCGTTAGGATTTGGAGGAGGACGGTGAATGCCACTTTCATCCATTGAGTGTGGCGTGATCTATGTTGCTGGGGATTTTTTTCTTTTTCCTTTTCCCTTGCAGGTTAATTTGGTTCTTCAGTTACTGCCATTGGGGTACTGACGTTTATTTTTGAGCTGACCTTGTTCGTTGAACTGGATAGGTTTTATGCCAGGAAGGTAGCGTGGTATGTGGCGACTTGGGATATCCTGGTAGAGGCTTATACCAGGGCTCTCCTTGACATCGTAAGTATGTTTTGTATCATAGATTCCCGCTTCTGATCCTAGATAAGAGAAATGCAAAGGGATAAAATCCTTCATTCTAGGGATAGAGTGTAACAACCCGCTCATATCAAAGGGAAACCAACCATTACTTTTCAATGGGATATGGGAATAATGAGCTGGCTCATTCGGGTTCTTGCAGACGAAAGAGAAGATTGGCATATCTGAATGCAAACCGCTGCTTTGTTGCCCTTGTGTCAATGATATCTTCTTGTCGACAACAAAGAGCTTTTCATAAAGGAAATTGTAGTTGCAATGGATAGAGTGTAAAACAAAATATGAAACAATGAGACAACAAAATAATCAGGTTAGTTAGTTGTCACTGGTTCAAACTGGCACTAGCACTTGAGAAAAAGAAATATATCATTTTGCTTCCCAATGTATTATCTCTTTCTCCTGGGACCTTTGGGGCATTTCCAAACAGAAGCGGGCCTAATGATATATAGTGCCGTTCATCCTTGCTAAAACATCAAGGCCTTTGTCCAACAGATTTTATGTGAGCTGAGGATGTTGTGGTTGGCATACCAATGGAAGAGTAAGCTCTCCAAAAGACTCTGGTTATTCAAAGTTTTGGTGATAGTTAAGGGATAGAGGGTCGTTGAATGGTGTGCGAAGCTGAATCTTCAAGGGCTTGGAGGATCAATCAAACAGAGGGAATGAAGTTTCTCCGAGCAAGAGCTTTTGTATGGGGAGGAACCAGCATGTAAAATGAAAAGATGAAAAACGAAACCTTCTCAGCATATACAAAAAAGCAATACTGAGCAATTAGTTATTGAGGTTGAGTTAAGCACTGTATCGCCGTTTGTAAACAAGAAGCTGAATCGTTCATATGAAAAAATAATTGTAGTATAAAATTAAAGCCATCCTGGTCCAGGAAAGGGGGAAAGGAGTTTCTTCTCGGAAGGGAAAAAAAGGAAGTAAATTCCTCCTACATAGTCTGAAAGCCAAATGCGCGTCTGTGAGACTATTTGTGTATTTACAATTTGATTATCACACACACACACACACACAAAAAAAAAAAAAGGCATTGGGAGATATAAAGCGACGGTCTCAAATGCAATAACCACCACTGAATGTAAAACATCAGGGGTTCCGACCAAAAACATAATAAAAACAGAGCAAGTATATAGAGTGAAAGAAAACTGGTAGCATAAGTGAAACGGGGGCAAAACAAAACTCAATTCATCTAGGTAAGCCTAGAATTCAACAAATTAAACATACCAAATTCAAGGAACAACAAATAAATAATAAATAAAATAATATAAATAAAAAATCAATAAAATCCACCAAACACCGATTTTTATTTTATCCCTCTCTTCTCCCCTTTCTGATTCTCTGCAAATCACGGCCATTGCCATGCATCGAGTCCACTGCAGTCATGAAGACCGAAATCTGCGGCAGAAGGCCGACGCCTTCAGCTTGCTGTATCCATTCATTCATGCCCAGCAATCGATACGGCACCCCGTTCTTCTTCTCCATATACTCTTTGAACTGTCGCATATCGACTTCTTCATCGCCGTTGTAGTGTATATATGCCACAGGGGGTCGCGATTGGGTAAATTCGCCACTGGTTTCAGCAGCGGTGCCAGCAGCTGAAAAGAATTGGCTGGTAATTCCCTTGGCGACTTCTTCAAGAGTGACAAAGTGGAACCAGCCCTTGACATCCCCGAAATCAGGTACGGCCTTCAACTCCTTGGAATAATGAAGGAGGTTGTGCATGATATCGTCTTTCGGTGCATCCTCACCAATGATGGTTGAAGGTCGGTGGATATAAACAGCCAGGTTAGAGGATTGATTGATATTCTCCAAGTACCTTTCGCTGGCCCATTTGGTGCCCACATAGCCCATCACACAGTCGGTTGGGGGAGTGTATTCTGCAAGGGACTCCTCATAGAAATCTTTTCTCCGACTAACCTGTCCCACGCTGGTACTGGAGATATAATGGAACTGCTTGGTTGCACCGTGTGCTAGGGCTAGTCGTACCAGCTCCTTAGTCGAATTGAAGTTTATGGGGGAAAGCGTGCGGTACGATTTCAGCAGTGAGACGTCGGCACCGTTGTGGATAACAACATCGCTTCGTCCAAAGACAAAGGCTGCATCTTGTGGGGAAAGTCCAAGATTGCTTGCGCTGAGATCGCCGTTATAGGACACTGTCTTCTCAGAATTCACGGCTTCAAGTTTTTTCAGGTTGCGCACTGCAAGGCAGAAAATTTTCTTTACTCGGTCCATCGCAATCAACTGCTGCAAAATAGCTTTCCCAAGGAATCCAGTGGACCCAGTAAGAACCACAGTGATATCGTCGCCGTCTTGGATTTTCAAATTTGTTACCTTGAGAAGCTCCAGTGACTCTTCGACGCTAGTTTCGCTCAACCAATCGATAGCACCTAAAGAGGTTTCCTCGTATTTAAATTTTGGATTGGGATCCGCGGTTGTCGATAACCGATCAACAGGAGCTGGAGGCTCAAGCGAGGTGATCTTGTGGCCCGCCTCAGACGGAGGAGATGTACAAAGCTCAGAAAGAGGTGCTGATTCCTCAGTAAAGGAAGTCGCAGCCCCTGTATTACTGTCTGAGTTGCTCATCGAGTCTTCATCGGCTTCCGATATCGCGATAAGTTCACGAGGCAAATTCATGACTGCGAAGTCAGAAATCTCAGCAAGAGTAGCCCCCCCCAGAATTTTGAGCACAGGCATATCGATTTCTAATTCCCGAAGGAACCACGAGCGGACCTCAACCGCCACCAAAGAATCCATGCCAAGGTCGTCAGCACCTTGCTTAAGGAGGGAGCTTGTATCTTTGAATGATTCAGGCCTCAGCTGCAGAATAACCTTTAGCTTTTCGATGACAGCACCTGTTAATTTCGTCAGTTTTTTGTGCTCCTCAAGTGGATGAAAGAATTCGAAAGAGCTACACACCTTGAATAATCTGCAGAACCTGATCCGTGGAGGTTGCCATTTGGAGCTGATTACGAACAGAAACCACGGCACCAGCTTTGCTCTTGTCGGATGGTGGATCATTCACTGCGTTCCGTACCGTGTGAGAGAATCGCGGATTGGAGTACCATGCAGGCCTTGCCTCACCATTGCTCCAGACAACACGTAAACCAGTAATGAGTTCTTCATATCGTCCGGAGTCCGGATAGCCACAGATAATCGCCTCCGCGAACGCGAGATGGATATCACGCTCTGACATGAAATGGAATCCTGCATCTGGAAGCTGGTCAATCACCTTTTGGGTGACCTCTCGTGTGATATAGCCGATCCCAACAACAGCGCCTACATCAATCACGGATGCAGGAAGGCCACGGTTTCGGCGATTTGCGGCAAGACTGGTCATATACATGTTTGCGGCTATGTAGTTGGCCTGCCCACTCCTACCAAAGGTGCAAGACAAGGACGAGAAAAGCATGAAGAAATCTAGAGGCTCATTGTAAAATAGTTCGTCAAGGAAACGGCTTCCATCCACCTTAGGCCTAAGCACTTTATCCATTTGCTCAAATGACATCTCTACCACGGGCGTATCATCGATTATCATTGCTCCGTTAGCAACACCTCCAATTTGTGGTAGTGTTTCTCGAATTTCGGCGATCATTCGAGTCAAATCCTCCCGGTTCGAGACATCACTGAGACAAAATTAGTATTACAAATGAAGAGGGTGAGATAACAAGCGGTGACTGACCTGGCATAAATTTTGACAACCACTCCTATAGCAGCCATTGAGGATATCCAATTGTGGTCAGTTTTAGGACTCCTGCTGCTGATGACAATGTATTTGGCCCCTTGTCCAGCCATCCATTCGCAAAGAGACGGACCCAAACCACGCGCCAACCCAATAAGAACGTAGGTTCTGTCGCCGCGAAGCAGTGAGACTGAATCGGCAGGGTTAACAGTAACAGGTACCGTCTCTGATGTTGCCCAGTCCGTAATTGAGGACCACACAGCTGAATCGCTGTTAATATTCGAAGGCGAAAGAATGACAGGTGTGGCGGATGGACATTGCTTAGATATCGAATGAACTGCATAAAGGGTCTCTCTTAACAAATTAAACCTTGAAGCGCTGCACAAATTCTGATCGGATCCTCCGTATGTTTGGAAACTGGGAATATCAAGAATTTTGACACTACAGGGGAGCAATGCTGTGATACGGGAAGCCAGTTTGCTCGTTCCGGAAGTCTGAGACAGATCAAGGAAAGTTGACACACGTCGCGGCAAGGACATCCTGATGGAACGGGAACTGGCCAGAGGATGGATAAATGCCCAATTAGCTCTGGTAGGGCCCTGGAAGGTAGTGAGGCAAGCGATGGTGACACCCATAACGCCAGAGCGGCGCTCAATGATATGCGCAAGCAATGGATCTGGCTCAAGCAGGATTAAAGTTCCATCTTGCCCCGTATGAGTGAGGACGAACTGAGCTAAAAGATCATATGCAGTTAAAAGCAAGTGAGAGGCTGCTGTCACGCCCTTGGGTAGGGCATAAGGAGAAACGAGATCCCTTGGCACCATGACAGAAGAACCATTGCCGTAGGACAGTGCAAGAAGAGGAGTGTTTGTCTTGACATCACGTCCAATTAATGGATACAAAGCTGTGGTAGGAGAGATGGGGATAGCAGAGCACAACGAATAGTCCACCTGAATCGTAACAGCGTCAGTTTCTGCACTATCACAAATCCAGGTCGGCGAAATGTCATCTTGAAGAGTAAAATATCCCTCAGAACCTTCAATTTTAATCCGAGAATTTTGGGCGTAGACAGATTTAGTAATGACACGTCGCTCAGAGTTGTATCTGTTATTCAACTCCTTCTCTGCAATAACTCTAGGGATCAAAATCTTGTCGTTATCAAACGACATCTCAGGTTCAGTCGTCCACAGGATATCATCCATGCGTCCTTCCTTGGCAAAAGTGTCAGTAATTTGAAGTCGAAGGATGTATTCAACGAGCATGCGAGGGTCAGGCTGAGTGTTGTTGTCGAAATCCACAAATTGCAAACGGACATTCGACATCTCACCGGCTACGACGCGACCAAAACCCACAGCCATGTTGGCATATGGGTCTTCGCCTCGGCAACCACGAGTAAGCCAAAGAATATTCCGAGATCTAGCAAAAATTGACTTGAGTCCTTGGAAAGAACTAGCTGTAAGGTCCTTGAAAATGGGTTTTTCCAAGTCGGAAAGACAAATAACGGCACCCATGGCGGGAACATCCTCTGCATTTTGGAGCATGTCAACTGATTCGACCACTTTAACGGAGCTAGCATGCGGTTTTAGGAGGGCGTTCACGTCCTTAGAAAGTATGCTAACTTCTGGAGAAGCTCCGCCAATGATAAGGAGATCTTGGATTCTCGACTCAGGGGCTGGCAGTAGTGGCTCATCAAGAAGCTTGATGCGGGTATCGACTGCCCGAGACACTATCACGGAAAAGGGCCGTGGCAAAGTCATCATGGTAGGAGTGACAGAATCAACTCCTGAGAAACCAGACTGTAGTAATATATCATTCCACTCAGCCGTTGTGACACAGGGAGACCACGGCCGCCCAGAGTCAGCACCAAGCCACCAACCAGAGAGCCCACCCATGGTAAATGACATCCTCAGGGTATCATTTGCAGTCACTTCAAGCATGACGAGAATACCACCGGGTTTCAACAATCTTTGGACATTGGACATCGTATACACAAGATCCTTCGTAGCATGTAGAACGAGAGATGCAACAATGAGATCATAGGAGTGTTCTTCGTACCCCTGGGCGACGATATCTTTTTCAGCATCCAATGCTTTGAAAACCATCCTATCGGAGTAGTCCGAAAAGACATCTCTGGCTGTTTCAAAAAAACCTGTCGATATATCAGTGAAGGTGTAGGAGGTGAAGGCGTCTCCTAGTTTGTTGATAACGCGTTTGGTTGCGCCTCCAGTGCCTGCACCGATTTCCAAGATGTTCATACGGGGGTACCGATGGGCGGCCTGAGCAACAACTTCGGCAATGAAATTGGAAAAGGGTTGAACACCAAGGGACTCCACATAGTACTGATACAGCATTCCATCCTTTAACATGTGCTGGAGAATTACAGTCTCTCCTCGAACTGCCGCTACAAGGTTTTCTCCGACACTGCGCATTAACTTGACTTCAATGCTGTCAGGATAAGAATCCATCAGTGCATATAGGTCATCGGCGGTGTCGTTATTCCACTCCTTTTTCCCATATGGTTGCGTCCCCAGGTCCACGCAGCTGACAATATGGTTGGCATAGTTGAGCAGCTTGTGGTGGTACCATTCTGCCTTATCGAGATCCTCCTTGGTGACCTCTGCGACAAGCTTGCGCAGATAGAAATAAGAGATGCGTTCCAGCACCCAGCCAAAGTCAATCTCGCTCTGCGGTGCCCAGTTCTGGCCCACCGCAACATCGCCGTCTGGTGCGGCAACTTTCCAGACGTTGGCGAAGAACATTTGACGGTCCTGCGATGCCAAGGCCGGCGCAAACGGAACAAGTTTAATCCCCTCCACCTGGATAACCCCGTGACTTCCATCGACCGTGAAGAGGTCAACGTCACCTTGAATGCCAATGTGGGATGGGACACCTTCACCTCTCTCCTCTGCTGCGAGTATGGAATCGAAGGAGAACTGCGCGTCTTTGTTGGAAGAGAGAATGGATGCGTTAACTCGCACGCGGCTTATTGATACAGGCACGTGGAGAGACCACAATCTACCATCACCTGGCCACGAATGAGCTAGGAGGATGCCTTGGAATGTCGTGTCAAGCATGGCAGGATGGACAAGCAAATTCCCTTCAGAGAGGTGGATGTTTTCAATGGGCCGAGATACTATCCCTACTCCGCGCCCAAGTTTCCTCTTCATTGATGACAGGCCACGGAAGGAGCCTGAATAATCATACCCAAGCTGTTCCAGTCCAGTGTAGAATTTATCGTCCTCTACCTCTGCCATTAAGGGCGGAGGTTCCTGTCTTGAAGGGAAAAATGACTCTACATTGGTTGCTTCTCCAAGTAATATCTCTATCTGACCGCTTCCCGTCAAGACGACCGTATCAGCTTCCCTTGTTGGTGCACAGTTCACTCGGAAGTTGGCAAAAATTCTCTCCCCAGGTTGTTCAAGCCCATGATCGATATGAAGACAGAACATGGTATCTACACCATGGTGTTCATCCTCGAAAGTGATAGGGCGAGCGATGGCAAGGTCTTTGACTTCAATCATCCGAATGGGTTGTGTTCCGCTTATCTGGACCGCAGCCTCAATTGCAAGTGCAATATAGCCAGCTGCAGGAAATACAGTCTGGCCTTGGAGTTGGTGACCACGAAGCCATGGAAGCTCCGACAGTCGCAGATTGTTGAGCCAGACAATATCATGTTCTGTGCCATCCAAGCTCCGAGTTCCAAGAAGTGGGTGGCCAGCAACACTTCTTTTTCGCAGGGCTTTCGATCGACGAGATTCGTACCATAGCGGGGTGTCATGAGTCCAGGAGTACTTCGGTAAGCTTTTCAGGACAATTGGTTTCTTGGCTGTGCCGCCTGACATGGTAGTTTCAAATTTCTCGAAGTCAACTACAGCGGATAAAGAATGCTTCCACAAATGACCCAAAACGTTTGAAAAGGTTTCGATGTCGTTTTTGTTTCGGACAAGGCAGGATGCATAAGGAAGAGCAGTCATTGAGATTTCTTTTAATGTTTCTTCCACGGGATGTCGAAGGACCCCATGTGGGCCGACTTCCAAGGCGCTGAAGAACTGACTACGTGGATCCGAAACAGCTGCCTCAACAGCCTGAGAGAAGAGGACACTCTGCGTCATATTTTTTGCCCAATATGTTGCGTCGATTTCATCGCCAGCTGTAAGCAGCCTGCCATAGACAGACGAGTACCAGACGCACTTATGGGTTAGTCTGGCTGTCCCAATGTTGGCAGCCTTGAGGGAATCGACATATTGTTGAGAGCAAGGGATCATGTGATGGGAATGATAAGCTTTGTCTACTCGCAACAGTCTTGCAAATTTGCCGTCATTTTCAAATATGACTCTGGCTTTCTCGACCGCATCAGCGTTCCCCGAGATGGTAATGCTGGAAGGTGAGTTACAAGCTGCAACTGATATTTGACCTTTGAAACCTGCACTCTGGCAAAACCCTTGCCCATCTTCAAAGGGAACACCAACAGCCATCATGGCTCCCTTTTCTCCGTTGTTTCCTTGCGCGAGTTTGGAATGGAGTCCTCGGTAATAGGCTATGATCATGGCATCTCTTGCTGTTATGTAACCCGCAGCATAGGCAGCACCAATCTCCCCGGATGAATGCCCGGCTACCGCGGAGAAAGCAACGTTTGCCTCCTGTAGCATGTCTACAAGGACAATTTGGACGGCAGTGCACAATGGCTGGGACAAAGTTGCTTCGCTCAGGCGTGACACAGATCCATCAGCGAGAAGTTCATCCCTCATGGACCAGGGAGGTCGGTCCGCTTCCGGAAGAGATTCTAAAACGGACTCAAGGTAACCTATCCTCGCCCTCACATACTCGGAATTCAGGATGAGCTCTTTTGCCATGCCCGCCCATTGGGCTCCCTGGCCGGTGAAAACGCCAAGTATTTGTGAGTTGGGGCTCGAAGCACGTGATCCTATATCTTCATCTTCTATCGTACACGATGCATCAAGGCTGTTTTTAATCGCATGTTGCAGTCCATCAACCGTCAGTCCCGGGAAGGAAGCACGAACTGGGAGCACTGATCGTCGAGAATGAAGAGTCCATGCGAGGTCATTGAGGTCAATGGATGGATTCTTCTTGAGATGGTTTGTGAAATCGGACAAATAGCGTTTCAATGACGATTGGCTATTCGCTGAGAAAACAAATGGTGAAAATACGGGAGGCACTGTTCTGTTTTCGGTTTGAAGTTCCTGATTTGTTCCCGGTTCGTAACTCTCCATAATTGCATGAACGTTGGTCCCTCCGAACCCAAAGCTATTCACACTTGCCCGTCGAGGGACGCCTGAGGGCAATTGCGGCCACGAAATCACGCTAGTGGGAATTTCAAGATGTCCGTAAAACGGTTGAACAGCAGGACTGAGTTGGTCAAAAAGCCTGTTTGGCAAAATTGAAGAGTTTTGCAATGCCAACGAGACCTTCATTATCCCAGCCAAACCGGCCGTTCCCTCTGTGTGGCCGAGGAGCGTTTTGACGGAACCAACGAACAACTTTTCGTCTCCGCTCAGCCGACTTCCAAGAGCACGGTGCACGGCCTCCGCTTCTATCGGGTCACCTGCCGGGGTTCCCGTGCCGTGTGCTTCAAAAAATTGACAACGCTCCATGGGATTGTTCAAGTCGAGACCAGCACGACTATACGTCTCTTGGATGAGAGAAACTTGAGCATCCGCGCTGGGCATCGTTATACCTTTAGTTCTCCCATCCTGGTTCAAGCCTGTTTCACGAATGATGCATTCAATGTGGTCACCGTCCTCGACGGCTGCACTTAAGGTCTTTAGAACAACTGAGGCAAATCCATCACCCCTCCCATAACCGTCAGCCCGGGAATCCCACATGTAGCATCGGCCTGTCGGTGATAACATGTGAAACTTGCTTTGAGCGATATATGGCTCAGGTCCTAACAACAAATTTGCACTGGCTGTAACAGCAACGCGGGAGATTCCCGTCCTCAATGCTTGGACTGACTGATGAAGTGCAACAAGGCTCGAAGAGCAGGCAGTATCTATAGCCATGGATGGGCCATGCCAATCAAAGAAATACGAAATCCGATTGGCCAAGATCGATCTCGCTGTTCCTGTTGGGAAATACTTCAAAAGATATCTCTCATTAGTTGTACTGATTCAACCTGATGCCACGCAACACTGAGAGATGCAATGACCACTTACAACGGGTATGGAATTGAAATCCCGAATTAGCATATCGCTATATTCGCCGCACATTGCACCGACGTAAACAGCGGTGTCAGAGCCCTTCAATCCCTGGATAGTCAATCCGGCTGCTTCGAGGGATTCATACACTGTCTCGAGAAGCAGCCGCTGTTGAGGATCAATGGAGCTAGCTTCGTTAAAACTAATATTGAAGAAATCGGCATCGAATTGGCGGTAATCTTCATCTAGCATGTGCGAATTTCGCACATTGGTATGCCCATGGTACTCTCCATGGGGATGGTAGTATCCGTCCGGGTTGAATCTATCTTCTGGTATTTTCTTCAAAATATCCTGCGGCGAGCTGAGCAATTTCCATAAGTTTGAAGGGCAATCAGCACCGCCAGGGAACCGACATCCACTGCCAATGATGGCAATGGGCTCCCCAGCGTGAGCTGTGGATGAAGTGTTGAAAGTCATGACTGCATTTGTACGTGACTGCTAAATGGTATGTAATTGAAGTTCAACTGTACAAAGCGTGGGAATTCCAGGGAATGGAAAAACAAAGCCACTGGAAACAATGAGAATGGCAAGAGAAACGGAACCGGTGTCATTTCTACGTTCCTTTGGGGTGGATTTTCTGCAGAATATATGAACAAGACAAACGATATGGCTCCACCACTCTCCGCTCTTTTCAGCCTTAAAATTTTCTAGGAGGACGGAAATATTAATTGTATCAAACTAACTTCCTATGGTCTATTTTACCTCTCTTCATGGTTGCCCCCATCTGCCACGGTTCAACGGACGAATTCAACAACGTGCTTCCTAATAAATTCCAGACGATGGGGTCTTGGCGATGGACCAGGGAAGGGGAACCGTCTGGTGCCGGATCCCACTCAATTGGAGCCATTAAACTATTGCTCAGCGTTTATCCTCCTTTCAAAAGTAAGAAATACTCCACTCGGGCCCAACTGCGAACCTTTATTTTTCACCGCGCCCTCTTCTGACTGCATGACCCTAGTGCTAGCGTTTCCTCATACATACCTAAAGGCCCAAGGAGGACCTCATGGACCAGAAAGAAGTGGATACCACATCTGCCTTGAACGGTGTCTAATTTTCCATACTAAATGACGTGGTCAATGGTTAGTTAGTGTGGCTTCACCCATCCCAAAATCTCAAAATGGAAATACCATGTCTATCCAGATTAAAATAATAGTCAAGTAATATCAAGAAAGGTATGTAGGTATGTATTTCAGATACTTTTTGCCTTCATTAATTGATGTGATATATTTTCACCCAAAGCTGGGCGATAAGGACACATAATATCCTACGAGAATACAGGGAGCCATGCGTTCTAACGTCTCTACTTATACGTGCAGTATGTATATACACATATATCTAGGGGGCTTGCGCAATTTTCCCATCAAGTGGTATATTCCAAAACATCATTTCCCTCCAATCCCCCTTGTTGCATGCAGGCATGCATGCATCATCTCCGCAGTTCCAGTCATGAAAATGATCCCCGAAAACAAAAAGGTACACTGGCCAAACGACATTTCCTAGCCAATCCTTCGAGACAATTTCTTGTGAAAATTTCAATTTGGTAGCAGACTTGTGTCCTCATTGAAAATGATTTGACAAAGACACCAATCGAGTGAGCGACCAGGCAGAATAGTAATGTGAATTCATTGAGCCAATTTGTCGGAAACAGCCGCCACAACCGGTATCCCTTCCAACATGCCCCAACCTTCGTTTACAGAGAGTTTACAGAGAATCCTCGACTGTATCTATTCGATCTTGTGACTCAAGAAGATTAATTTCAGTTGACGGAATAACTATCCGAGATGTTCAAAGAACTAGACTGAATCATCGATAGTTCTTGACCTGTGGTAATGTCGCTTTTTGCACATTTTTATAGAAAAGTGTTGTAGATTTTCACACAACCTTTTTTCTTTCTTTCATTCCAATCGTTCCTGTTTCTTTTTCTTCTTATTTTTCAACTCTTTATAGGTTGATATTAATAGATGATCACAATTTGACCGCTTGCAGGACGTGGTAAGATTGGTTCCATGAACAGGACATTGGATACTTGCGATAGAGATTCGCGAGAGCCGCATCATTTCCGCATCAGGAATCAAGAAAAGCTAAAATGGCTTATTGTCCTATCAAGATGCACAGGAGAAGACGGAGCTCACAAGTTGAAAAATTCCAATTAGTTGTCAATAACAAACAGTCTCTTTTATTCACTGGCTTGAACTCGTCCAGTCAGTTCGAAATTAAGGAGTGCTTAATAGGTATGATTCCTTCAGAGATGCAATTGAAAGGGTGCAATACTTTCAAGGATTTCGTATATATGAATCCTCGGCTCCATATCTACACCGTGAAATGTAACACTGAGTAACTAATGGCTGCCGTATATTGGAATGCATCTGCTTTGTTTCCCAGCGCGTGTTGGGGACCGTTCGCGACCAGGGTTGCGTTTCATCTCAAACGGACATGATATGATCCTCGACAAATAGAAATCTGAAAAAGAAAGGAAAATGTGGCGTCCCGGAGCTCGTGGCGAAGGCAAAAAAGAAAGGTATATTAAAACTATATTTCGTCCTATTTGCGTTTTGTTGAACGCAAAAAGTAACTTGAGAGAGGCGATTGGATTCAACGAAGATCATCCCCCACCTCTAATCGCCTTCGTTTCTTTTCCTCCCCAGATAGTGAAGTAAATTTCCTCCTCGATAAATCATATTTTCAATCTCTAGCGCCTGCAAAAGCAATTAAGTGACCGTTAACAATGGATCCGCCTTCAGTGATTCAACGCCTGAAGGCTCTCGGGGAAGCGAGCCAGGCTCCACAATCTGCATAACTCCTTTTCTCAGACGACCAGAGGCCGGAGTGACCTCATGTCTCCAACCTACACTGTGTCACTAGTTCGGTTCTGATAAATCCGGCAAAAGCCGTCTTGGATGCTCAACACATGTTTATTCGTTGATAAACCAAGGCGTGAGGAAGTGGATTTCGACGACCATGAAGGCGGTCAAACAGTCGACGGCGAGAGAAGAAAGGCGACAAGCACACCAAAAGGGCGGTTTCTGATTAAATCATTCAGCTAGAATACACGCTTCCCCACTCACAAGGTTCTAGCAGCGAATCATGCACGGGGTGATGTGCAGCTTTGGGGCTTGATATGGGGTGCACTGAGTGGTGGCTCTTCCCGGCCCGTCGATTGGTTTAGTTTGACCTGGGATTCGTTCACTAACTAGCCAACCCCACGACCAGCAGCACAGAGCACTGAGCATTCATTGAAGCAAAGTAACTGGCCAGCCATAGAGCTACGCTGGCGCGAGCGCCGCTCTCGAGGGACAAGTTAGCTGCGCCGCGGGTATTGGTTCCCGAGATCCGACAAGTTCGCTGAGGATCATCATCAACACTCAATCAGGTTCTTGGGATAACTTTCAACTGCAGAGAGAACCCAAAAGACGGGCGTGGTAAAAGAGTTTGATTTCAAATAACTACGTGCCAGTTATTCTCACCTTGCTCTCAATGGATTTTGCTTTAAAATTTTCATTTCTAGTGAACGGCTTAGAAGCTCTATATTGCCTAGTCATGAGGCTAGGACAGAGGAGAACGAGAGGCGCAAGGTTAAATTTCACTTGCGCAATACAGAAGATATGGCGTTTCTACCTTCCAATAGGTAACGGCATCATGCTCGAGTACGCTGCTAACTATCTAGCTTCAGTCGGTGGCTTCTAGGCCGGTTCTCAATTCAATGCTCTGTGGTCTAGCACAGCTCATTCCTCCATTGAAGGAACATCAGAGTTAACCATCACTCTGTTCACACTCCTCCTTTCGGCTCAGATAACTAGCAGCTTTCCAACTCATCAAGCAACCCGGCACCGAAAAAATGGGCCGAAAGGGTAGAGAAAGGCACAGAAGATCTCTCTTCGGACCCGTTCGGCGTATGCACCCGCAACGACATAACAATCGTACCAGCTGCAGGGTAGCTCTACGAACTCCACTCCCCTTCCACGAGAGCAGCTGTCACATCTACTGGCGCAGCAGCTAAGCTTAGGCGGACGGATGCATAAGCAAGGTCTCAATCGACCAAATGTTTGCCATTTTGCCACCCCATACAGGAGCGTCTAATATTTCCCGCTTTGCAGCTGTCTCCCCTCATCTTCACTACAGATGGTCGCAGGTAGGCTGTACGATGAACATCGTACGGGAAACCACCTCTATCACTCACTGTGGCCTGTCCTTCACCAAGCCACATGTGGATATCCAAATCCAAATATCGCTTCCCAAGTGTTCCAGCCTGGAGCTCTGATCATCAATTGACATCCGCACAATCTTCCGCCCTCCAGGCACCTTTGGTGAGAGCTGAGCGTGTCTAAATCTCGAATATTTGCTTGAAGGTTACTCAATAGCTTTTGGTGGCAAGAGCCGTGATGCCCAAGCTTGCATGCGCCCGGACAAACGGTTAAGGCGAGGTGCATGAAGCACCTTTATAGTTCACTCCACCTACCGTAGATGATGTAGTAATCTACTGCTACAATGTAATGTATGTATGTACATACATTTAAGTGCATTATTAGATTTGAACATATGTAGTTAAGCAACGGATCCTTCGAGTCAATCGGATGATGTTCTTAAAAACCAAGCGGTAGTGAAACCATATCAGGGCACATTCTTCACTTCGGACTTGAGAATAGATGTTCATCATTGGACGTTCAGGTGTTCGTTATAGTTAGGCATCCTGACGGAGAGCTTGGTTCATTGTGCATAAAATCATTCAAGTTTAATCTTTATTCTTTAGCTTTCTTGTACGACGCAATTCGGCCATCCGGCAAGGGATTTGCAAAGACTCAATCTTGGATCAGATCCGCTGCACCAGCAGTGCCGCAACAACAGCTCGCAGAAGAACAAATAAAACGTGGAAACGGAATCAACAGGCGCTACCAGGATTGACCCTGAACAGAGAGACCGTTGTTGCGTGTACAGATATTACGAACTGCGGGAGTCTTACAGTGCATCCGAGGTTGTATCGCGGCCTTGACTGGTTTGATCTCGGTAACCTCCCTGCAGTTCGCTACGATCAATTCCGCTAGCTCAAGGAGGACCTCCCTTCAGCTGCTCTTCATGACAAGGGATCGTTGCCCCCAAATGCCTTCGTACATGCGGATACATATCCACACACATACGAAATATTTGGCGTGCGCCTCGAGGAACTCTAGATGAACCGCATAGCGAACCACCCCATCCCGCTAAACTTGGATGACGTCTAACTAGGAAGTTATTTTAGTTACGAGCTCCATCCCAGAAAATGCGTGTTTGTCAGAACGCTACGGGGCAGAGTAACGTTAACTAACTAGTTAACTAGTTAAACAGTTAACAGTTAACTAACTGAAAACAAGTTGTTGGCCATCAATAAGAGCCCACATTTGTCTTCTGTAAATCTGCGTGGTACATACTTTACTATCAACCGCGAGAATGCTTTTAATGGTGAAAACGGCTTTACCTGGCTGTTCGTCAACTCCTAGTTAATTAGCTTCTTACCCCGAAGTTAGTAGTTAACTAAGAAATTTCCCTGATTGCGTCGTTTAGTTCCGCCTCGTTGACGGCTCAATCATCAGCCATGGCGGCGGCATAGAGCATGGGGAAGGGGGGGGCGAGCTTTACTGCGTAGTTATATGCTTACTGGAGGTTCATTGGCTGCTCAACGTCTGTTTCTCTCCCAGGATGCTGGCTGTTTGTGGATTCCTTGCATCGTTCGAGATGGATAGAAGTGGTGGTCAGACACGAAGTTACCTTTGAGATCAGCCTCTTAGTTATATGGCCCAGCACACGGGAAAATAAATCGGGATGGTTGAATTTTATATTGCCTTCAACGGTCCTAGTTAATTGATGTGAGGTTATCCCTTTTCTTATGTAAGGAGTCTTGTTCATTCAATGCTGTTTCAAGCTGAATTCATAGTTAACTATAACTTTCCGTTTAAGTTATCTTTTTAACCCCTTGAATTTTAAATTTGAGTTAAGAGATTATTTCTATTGAGATCCAAATGCGGAACGAGGTATTTATACACAGCTCATTAGGACAAAGCAAAATAACTAAATAATCCTTGGGCGAATAAAGCAAAGCGATGTTCCATGTCCTCGGACCCTCTCTGGCAACTATGTTTATGATAAATATTCGATTCTCTCTTGTTTGATATCTGCGTGCATGATGCTACGGGAAGTTTTGATCTAACGCAACTATCTCTGTGCCTGCCGACGCCAGGAGAAGGAATCAAAGTTGAAAACATTCCGGTATATGAGTGAAACATCTTTTTGTGTCTCAATCGATAACTAGTTATGGACTTGAAGTGAAAATTAAAAGTCAACTCCTGCGAGAAGTCTAATCGTGAAGACCATGCAGCCTCAAGGATTGATCTTATATGTCCCAAGTGGTTAACCTTGTTTTCTAACTGGATACGAAATCTGGAGATGTTATTCGATTCAATACCACATTTCAACAGCAGATATGTTGCTGAGGTTTTGGCGAAAATACTCTCTGGCCATTCGGAAGTACAGTGCTCTCTCATCTCGACTCTTTTGGAGACATTGCCGTGCAAATCGTGAGGCTCTAAGACAATCAATCGTTTATGCATCTCCGACGTGTGTAAATCTACTATGCTATGACGCTCACAGTTTACTCCACTGATTATATGATCTGTAAGCCAGTGGTCCAAGTGTACGGCTAATTACCTCATAAGGGAAGTAGAGGTTAACAATGCACAGCATGTAGTTCCCTATACTCTGGATCTGTTAGGACTGAAGACTAGCCACTTGACTAGTTAGTTAACTATAGGTCAGCAGATGCTCGCCGGACAGCAGGAAAAAGCAAGGAAATGAAGAAAAGGGAAAAGCAAATGGTATGGAGGAAAGTTGTAAAGCTTCACTGACCACTGCATGACCTTTTGCAATTGTCCACCTCCTGTATGGATACCAACTGCAGTGGTAGTTGATCCCGCATCGCGGCTGATACACTTATCGGCCTCTTTTCTCTATACCCCGCTGGCCGTTGTGGCAGATGTTCTCTCAGAATTATTTGCTGAAGCTGAGACGTGTTTGCGGAGCAAGCTATGAGGGTGTTGCGGATGATGTCTCCATAGGGAGATATCCACGATGCACTGCCATAGCCTGATTGATCTGAATTATGGTTTTTCGGGACGCTGAATCCCCGTTGAAAGGCCAGCTGAAATTAAGTCTGTCATCTTGCGGAGAGGAGGCGAGGAAGATTAGATGTATTGTACATTGTATGTATGTACACTACATACAATTTCAAATTTGATGTGATCTTGCCGATCTGGTATTTCCCGCAATCGTGGGGGTATTCGCTCACGAGCGATAATTAAATATTTATGTAAATATTGGACATGGTGGGGCTGAGCTGAATGGGTGTCCGGCGAGCCTTTAAAAATTTCGCTAACTGGCTTTCAGTCTCGTTAACAAGTGATTCGAGCAGATCAGCTAACTATTTAGCAGAAACCTCTGAGAGCATCACCATCGATCTGTATGCAATATGCGATCCAGACATCACATTACCCCTCCCGTTCCACGTCAACATCTTCTCCCATTGCTACTCCACTCACCATGCGATGACATAAAAAAAGCCCTTAGAACAAACCCCAAAGCAAACCCTAACAACCTTCATGCAATATCCAATCCACAGGATTCAGGAGTTCACCATTTGAGAACTACAAACCTGCGTCAACCTGTTCCCTCAATGGGACGTGGCTCCTATATTTGGGGATGCTGGAATACCCCTCCAAACTCTGCTCATTTGTTGTGGCATGGTCATAGAGAGGAAGCAATAATGGCTGTTAAGATATGGAAGATATGAGGTGACATCTGCGGTTCTCTGCTGAGTTCACTTTGTCTGATCTAGCTTTGAGTCCAACCAGGCGAGGCGAGGTTATCCTCAAACTCTTTGAAAGACACATCACTAGTTATTTATTGTGCTGGAATGTTACAAACCTAGACCAGAGATAAGACAGATACTAACAGTATTCGTATTTAAGTGAACCTATCTCCATGGGATTTCAGCCGTCTATATGCTGTTAGATATCAACCACATGTTGCGCATGTGGTACTGGGTATTTAATGGAACCCCCCCAGAGAGTTTGCTATTGCACCCAAAACATGGGGTTGCATGGAGCTGGAATGGAATTCGGTTCAACTACTGTTCAGAGTAGCGCCACCTGTCCACCAATAGTTAACCAACTACCTACCCGTCTCATAAATCCTTGGATCAGAATCAATAGTTGATGCCATCCTACGGAGTACATCTCTTGCAGACTAGATTTCCTACGCTTTGGATGCTTATCCCTACCTCAGATCGGATGACAACATGGACAAATCATCGACGGGTAGCAGGAATTTGGCCCTATCACTAGTTTCTAGATTTGGGCAGGCAACAGATACTGATAGTCGTCAATATGTCATTGTTTCTGCCTGGATATCGGAAACTTTTCTCAGTGTTCTGAAAACTTAAGGATTCTTATATATTCACTTAACCCCTCTCTCCATCTGATTACACCGCTCAACACACCCAGCAAACCCAGTGCCGCGGCCCGCTTCTCATGATGGCTTCAGAGGATCAAACCATCCGTCTTACAGCAGACAAAAGGCAGCAATCATCAAACAGTCCCAAGATGAAGCTCTGGCAAACCCTTCCCTAAACACACTCTTCCGACCCTCCGCTTGCGAATGACTTTCATTGGGCATATTACTTCCACTCGCAGCCAACAGGGGAAGCCAAATACCTCATCAGAACTCTAGGTAGCGGGTGGATATCCGATCACAGCGCTCAAAAGAACAGTATATTGCGGGTAGAATTCCTATATGTGTTTATCCAAATTGCGACGGTCCCACAGGATGCAAGCGCAACTTGACAACCTCATGCGCGTGTATGATGGGAAACTAACCACTATTCCAGGTGTTACTTGTCGCAGATGGCTAGTGGTGGTGCTTAAGAAATTGATTCAACATGGGGTTGTCCCATGCAGTGACTTTTGAGTGCCTGAACCGGTAGCTATTTTAAGGAGTTTGGGAACTCACATAACGAGTCTGCTGCGGAAAAAGAGCAGCGGCGTCCAGTTAAATCCAAGCTCTGTAATTGAAGGGTGTGTCCACGAGATTTGGATCATCTGGATATTTAATTTTTTATGCCTGCTTTGGTGGGAATAGGGCGGGCGAAGTCTGAGCGACTGCAATTGACTGCAATTTGTCTTTATTTTCAAACGAGGGGACTGGATCTTTTCCTTGTACGTATCTTTTCCCTTTCCTTTTGCACTTTCATCTGACATATTTGCTCATTTGCGATATTTTCAAGAGTCCTGTGTTCATGAATCGATTGTTTCCATCCAACTAGCATGTCATCAGTTTTGAAAGCATGGCATTGTGAACCCTTGGTTGAATGTTTCAGGATTTTGCCGCTGTAAGAGATACTATAATTACTACCGGGTTAACTAAGAGGAAAAATGTGATAGTTAAACCTGGGGCGAAAGAACAAGAACTAGTCAACAACTAGTAATAGTTGAAATCCATCCGACTGAATCTCACCTATCTGTGGGTTTTCTGATACGAACTACACGTCAAGGCATCCAGTACCTATTCTGGAGACCAGGGCACCAGGTCAGAAACCTGAAAATCCCGTCCCATTTCCCTCCCCAGTGATGCAGCACTCCTTGAAATTCTTGTGCAAGGCAACGCAATGGGCTCGATGCTTGGGGCCTCTCTGTATCCAAGGTGACGCAACTACGGGCATCCTTGGAAGCTTCCATGGCTTGGATCCGTCGGCAGATCAAGAACCCTAAGATAGTAACCCGTGGATGCTCTAATCAACAGCAAACGACCCAACAGTAAATGTCTTTGGACCCAGGTGGTTCTGATCAAGGCTCCGATTGCTGCACAAATTTCATTTCTTTCCTATCAAACGGTAGCCATTCATCCATTTTGCATGGAATTATAAGTTTTCATCTTGCAAAGCCACGGGATTTCCATCCTAACATCGAGGAAGTCATCTCGAGTCGCAGCAGAGCAACTCTGTAACTGTCCTGCCATTAGGATGGAAATCACGGCATTAAACTATTTTTTCTAATGTTCAGCGCAGTTAATAATTTGGATACATGCATTTTTATCTATTTGCATCATAGTCATTTCCCCTCGGACTTGTCCCATCCATTAATTCAAGGACTCGACAACAAGGTGATTTTTATGAAGTTTGCCTGGAAGTTCTCCTTAAATTTGAACCAAGACATTTGGTGAAAGAAGCCCTGGATGGGTTAATAGAGGATTTCGATATTGATAATGTGCTTTTGAAGATGATAGATTACTTGAATGATGTTCCCATCTAAGATCTGTGAGTGTTAAATTCATCCTACTGGGATGGTCAATCTGAAGACATCATATTAGTATCAATAACTGCTTGCTTTGGCTAGAGGTCAAATGGCATATCATCACATTCAAAGAAAATAATAACTGGACTCACAGAATTCTTCTTTACTCCTAACCTGTAGTTCTGCCCTCCAACATGTTCAAGATGATGTGTAAAGTTATCTGTCTGATGTTTAGTTCAGGGGCGAATGGACAAACTGATGAGTTATGCCTCCTAATTCATTCAACCACACACCACTAAGTTAACTACCAACCAACCAACCTCAAACAACAAACTATTCTATTATATACATGCCCTAGAAGAAATACGCCCCGTATAGCTTCTGGTCTTGTTGCAGGTTGGGTAACTTCTACTCAGCTAAAGAAGTAGTTGATCATATTTAACTACGTAAACTTATTTACACAATCGACTTCCCCGAATCCCAAATCCAAACATTCATCGACACATTTCAACGTCAATCCATATAACTACTTCCTAGTTAACCATGCCGTCTCTCCTCGATCTGCCCACCAATATCCTTTTCATGCTTCCCCTTTACTTTGATAACATCGAAACATTCATCAGCGCAACAAGCACATGTCGTAGGCTCCGCTCAATCCTCTCCAACACTGTACCAAGGGTGATTCTCCTTTTAGCTGCCCCCTCCGCCCCAACATTCTTCTCTCCACAATCGCACTTCCTGGTCATGGCCGTGGCCCAGCAAGTCCGTGACTAGACCATCGGTAACGAAGAAAATAGCCGCCGTCTCCGTGCCGCCTGCCAGGGCGGTATTGACGGCCTTTATGGATTTTGCATACATAAGTCATCAATGACCTCAATGCGGGTTTCACACTCGATCAGATCCGCAAACTCTATGAAGCCCGCTTGTCCATCATCAATCCGCTAGCGGACGTAATTGACAAGATAGCCGGTGCTGCATGGTACCAGACACCCAACTTCTGGGACAGGGGGGTAAGCAAATCAACACATTCTCTGTTGACACCAACCGTGCGGCACTGCAGCTTATCATCTACGGCAAGCTATTTGGTAGTAGAATGAAGCCATTCCTGGAGCCTGGGTCCAGCGAGGAAGGGGCAGATTCACCGCTCCCATTCCTTGATCTAGATTCTAGACTCGACTATGTCAAGGTCTGCATCCTGGATTGGGTGTGTAAGAGTTGTCCAGGAGTTGAATCCTCACCCGTTGGTTCCTATGCGCCTGAGAACCGGGAGACCTTACTGCCTGATCAGTATGAGCTTCGGCATATCCTGACCTGCATGCGGTGGTGGTGGTGGTGCATGTGGGCGGATGTAATGGCTATGGTGAGTCCGGTCTTTGCCAAGTGGGATATGGAGAAGGGGCCCTTTGATAATGAAAGGATTCATAAAAAGAGGACGAGGGAGTTTGGAGATTGAAGTTATTCAGAGATGCGCTGCAGACCATGGGGATTGAAGGGATGCAACTACTGACTCTGCCGCGGGAGAAGATTCCCCCTGAGCTTCTGGTGACTGTGCGCAAGATACGGGACCAAATTTAGGCACTGAAGCAGCCGCCTCCTGTGTATATTGTTGGAGACGTGTTGCAGGTGCCCGTTTCAAAGCTCCAGATCCCGAGCAGGTGTTTACGTATGCTACTGGCGCGGAACAAATTAGGGGGTGATTCATGATATAGGTGAAAACTACACCGTACTAAGGATGGATTTCCCCGTTGGGAATGTGGGTTGAATTTACTTTTTTCGACCTCTTTATGAGTTAATCTTAGGCTGTGATTTCGTGAATTTGGGATCGGCTTGTTGGAATTCATCCTGAGCATTTTTTCAATCCCCAGATAAATATATCTTGCTGACTCCGAGGTTCGGTAGCCAATATGTTATAAAAACACCCCATGCTTTGTGCTTTGACTCCCTCACCCTGTTAAGAGCTAACACTCCTCGCAACCGCACTAAACGAAGATGCAATCCAGATTATTCCATATTAAGGGTCTGGTGACCCGCAAACTGCGAGGGCATGGATACCCTTAGGAGTGGAAAAGCCACGCTGCTGCAAACTCTGAGCAAGGCCAATGGAATACAGCTGCCTTCAGTGAAAACTCGTCGACATGATAACTAGTATCTCGCATAATAGTAATTGCAAGGCACTATTTAGTTAACAGAGGTGCGTCTTTCTGAATTGTTGTCAAGGTCGCGTATCCAAGCGGATACCACTAGGATATCTGCAATGGTTACTTGTAGGGGATGAGCCTATAGGAAAATGATGTCCGCTTTTATTAATTCCATTCTTTTGTAACTCCGATTGGACGTTGATGGTATCTTCACCGTATCATCGAACGAGATTAGCGGAATATCCACTGGCTTGGGGAGGGTTGCATGCACAACTGCGTAAGTAATGCTACCTCCCACATGCGTTGAAAATGTCCCTGGGAGGTATTCTGGTTCATCCGGAAACCCTTGGGCTGGGATTGCGCAGTTCACGCAGATAGTGGGGGGAGCTGTTTTAGGGTTATGGATGTTCCTTGACATAAACATGTAGCTAATAATGCTCTAGCCACGTAATAAGGCATTCATCTTTCCATCGGGTATGCAACCCCTAGTCCTCGGTTTAGATGCAAGAAACTGATGGGATGGCGGTGCTCAATAGTCAAACCTCCCCATATCGTCGTCCCAGCCTTTCTATGGGGGAAAAAAGACCCTTTCCAAAACCCCGCACTCTAACATGGCCTGACCTGACATAACATCCTGACATCAATTTGAACCCTGATCCTAACCTGCACCAACTCCTGTTGCCAACGCATCATTTCATATACGACGATAGCCAGCCAGGTTCTCTTGGCTGTATACGCCCCTTTGCCTCTTCATACAACCGACGTCCCCCATTCATCCACTTCCACCAAACTACCCAATGAGCCGGTCACCCCTACCCAGCATCCTCTGCCTTCACGGCTCCGGTACCTCCGCTGCCATTTTCGAAGTTCAGACTGCTCGTGTCCGCCGCGAGCTGCAAAACCGCTTCTCCTTCGTCTTCCTCGACGCTCCCTTCGAAACAAATCCTGGCCCTGGCGTTCTACCTTTTTTCGCCGATGCGGCTCCATACTTCACTTGGCTGGATCCCTCCACCTCATCACCTCCCCCTCGTTCACTTGATCGAAGAGATGGTGCAGGTGGCGATGAAGATGGTAGTTTATTATCGACCAGGGATAATGCACGCTGCCGTGGACATACCAAGCTGATGCCCCCGCGCACAGCAGAGTTGCTAGAGAAGACGATCCGCGAGCAGATTGAGAGGGACGGGAGGGGATTTGCTGGCGTTATGGGTTTCTCGATGGGGGGTAGGTTGGCGGCCGGACTATTGTTGGACCAGCAACTGCGTCTACTTGAACAGCAACAAACGAATGGGCATGGAAACGAGAATGGTACCAGTGGTGACCATTTGTCCTCAACGGTTGATCGGGACGAACTGTTCAAATTCGCAGTTTTTATATGTGGTACTTCACCACCAATAACCAAATTGCATGATCTCCTTGATCATGAAAATGTTGATGGAAAGGGTGACAAAATTACCCTCCCTCAGATTGATATTCCCACCCTGCATGTTCTGGGTCTCCAGGACCCTTGGTTCCGTCAGGGGGAGTTGCTGGCGACAACTCACTGCACTCCTGATAAGAGAACGATCCACAGATTAGATATGGGCCATCATCTCCCAACCCAGAAGCAGGATAATATGCTGCTGATCGAGGGGATTCTGGAAATGGCGAAGCAGGTGGGAGTGTGAGGTGGGATTTATATCTTGAGTTCTCTCTTATATTTCTATTGGTAGTAGAACATGTTTCACGGAGCTAGAATTTCATATTTTCTATTGACAGAGAGCGTTAACGGGGCTGCGATAGATGCATATATCGTTTTTAACCGGCAAAAGACTCCTTGCATATGCTGGATGTAGGGAGCTTCGCTTGGTTATCAACTCAGGCCATTTGGGCTACGTGGATATTATACAACTACATAGAACATTTTCCTTTTTGTTTTACGAACGCTAGACGACTATGCGACTATACACTTGCTTCATGATGGCCTGGTCACTCTATATACAACCGGCGTTCGCGGTTCAAATACAATTCCTGTGCAGAACTTGTATCTTTCCCGCTCCCTTCCCGCGGACCCACAGCGGATATGCACGACGTATTTTGATACCCGTCACTTTTACTTTTATATTTTATCTCTTTTACATCTGTTCTATTTTGTTTCCACGTGTTTCATACCGCCATCTCTAAATGCAATACAGAAGTCCTGGCTGGCAAAAGTTTTTTGGTTTCTCATATTGTCCACATTCAATCCGAAGAACAATAAATAGCCCGGCAACATTCCAGGATTTCTATAGGCTACAAGCCACCAACGTCTGAACCACAGTGTCGGAACGACCCAAAAATCCTAAGGAATATTGCAGGGTTATCTCCAGCGTGGCGGATATCCTGACTTTACGGCATACATTTCCATTATTGGTTTCCAATGGACCTGTGTCTTGCAGGCGCTGCCAGCGCAGCAGACCCTCTCTCCTGGGACGATGAACCAGATGAACGATAAAAGGTTAATTAGTCTCGGGGTGACCCATACCGTCGGTAAGTTGGTTACATGCTTACCCCACGCAGCTGCGTTTGGAATGCTTTCTTCACATACGTCCTGCACGTGTACTGAACATCCATGCGTTCTAGGGTGTGTTGATGCCTCTCATGTGAACAAAATATCAATGCAAGTTGGCGGGGTTGTGAGTTTGGGGTCCGTTTTGACCTATAGATGGCGTAAAGAAGCAGAGTATCTCAACGCCTGATGAACAGGATTATGGAGGAAGGGCATATACTCCCTGTTCGGTTGTCTTGAATCTATTGGGCTTGATATTGGCGGGGTTGCGTGTGGATTTATGCACTATTAGAATAGTGACCGAGCAGAAGGTATCCAAGAGTAACAATTAGGGATGTTGTAACTGACACTGCAACGTACTTCTCTCGGCTTCAATTCTCTACGCTCTCTTTGAAACATCGTATCTATCAACTGGATGTTATTATCATCGAGATGACAGCGGGAGCGGAGAGAAGGCGGGGGAAAGCTGCGAGCCACGTGACCCAGTAATGTCTGCCCTGATTACCTAATTATGCAATCGGTTGAGTTCTTCATGTTTGCACTGTTTGAACTATTACATCATCTATGAAAACCTGCGGAAAAGAAATAATCTTCAAATCAACATTGAACCAAAACAGCTTAAACAACTTTTGCTGAAACACTTTTTATATTTCAGTTATCTGCCCACAATGGTGCTCATAGAAAAGCTTCCTGACGACTTCGATGAATCTCTTAATCTCAACAAAGCAGCCCCTGCCGGACCCACTCCTACCCTCGGTGCACAAGCTTTCCTCAACGAAACACCCTTTGGAATCAAAGAGAATGCCCTCTCAGCACAAGCAACAACCAGCCCCGCCATGCCTCCTGGTATGTCCTCCATTAAGTCACATACAGCGGATGAAATATTGGATATGATGAACAAGACCCCACTATTTATGACTGATCTGTCAAAAGCAATTGACGGAGGTCAGTGGTAAAAATACCGTAATCCTCTTTTATCTCTATTATCGATATATTAAGTTCTGTTTTCTGCAGACGAGGATAATATTGCGCTCGAAGCTATTCGCTCTCTGCAATATGAAGGAACAAGAGCAGAAGTTGCCCAGGGATTCCGCGAGTCGGGAAACGAAGTTACAAGGCAAAAGAAGTGGAGTGATGGGAAAGAATTTTACAGCAAGGCCATTGGGGTCCTTACGGGGGACAATGAATGGGAGAAAAGTGATGATCCCGAGGGAGATATTATAAAGGAACGCGAGATTGCGGAAGCCTGTTATACCAATCGCGCATTGTGCAATTTGGAATTAAGTCAGAGATCCCCTCAACCTAATCGGAGCTTATATAAGAAACGCATTGTTAAAGGTATTCATTGTTCAGAGGGCTAATGCATACACCTTTCAATATAGAAAACTATAGATCCACAATCCTTGACTGTGCATCGGCGTTGAAATTCAATCTGAAAAACGTCAAGGCCTACTACCGATCAACATGCGCTCTTCTCGCCCTGGACAAAATTCCGGAAGCAGAAGATACCTGTGCGCGAGGTCTGACACTCGACCCATTCAATAAATCCTTGCAAGCCATGTCGTCGAAAATATCCGTGCGGAAATCAACCCTCCAGGCAATCGCTGAGAAGCGACGTGCTGAGGAGGAACGAGCTCGCAAGGAAAAACTAGTCCTCAACGCCGCATTGCGAGCGAGGGAAATCAGAGTCAGGGCGTCGGACAAACCGCCCGAACTTGAAGATGCTGTCATTCACCTTTCGCCCGATCCACTTTCTCCTGAAAGCACACTCGTGTTCCCCAGCGTCTTCCTTTACCCCATGGATGCGCAGTCGGATTTCGTCAAGGCGTTTTCTGAGATCGAGACGATAGGAGATCACTTGGGCTATATTTTCCCCTTGCCGTGGGATTCAGGGCAGGAATATAGGCTGGACTCTGTTGACTGCTTTATGGAGACGGTAACTGGTGGGCTTATCAAGGTTGGGAAGAAAATGTCGCTGCTGAAGATTCTGACTGGGGGAAAAGTGGAAGTCGTTGATGGGTTGGTACGCATTAACATTGTGCCGACGACCAAGTCAAAGAAATGGATTGAGGAAATGAAAGCGAGGAAGGGTACTTGATTGATTTTGCTGTGTCCAAGCGACTCCATCTCGCATGCGCCAGTACGATTTAACTTGATGGAAACGACTCAATATACATGCGCTCCTCGCTCGGCGGTGATCTTCACACTGTTCTCCTGTCGTCAGGGAACATAATTGAAATGAACAGAAAAGAATGGCTGGGCAAAACTAATCAGATTCAACTACACATCTATTCATCAATTTGCTAACTTTCCAGCTGCTCTATGATTCGTCATATAGATCCTACCATATATGCCTTCAAATATACCCTGATATGGAGGCCCAATCTGCCTCCCTTCTAGTGCATTTTCTCCACGTGCCGATCGTTTGCCTTCTTCCCGACACGAGACCATCTGCTCACTTGGTTAAATTCAAGGAATCCATAAAACCATTTCAGAAATATGCCCATGAACAAGTTGGAGCAGCAAACATACATCCGAGCTACGCAGTTGATACTAATATTATCTGCAGACCTCGCCATTTTCGCGGTTGGAGCCGTGGCAATACATAGTTCATACACGTATTTCCTATTTAAATCTCACATTGACAATAGAACGAATGGGGTATTGAGGAAGCTGATAACTGAAAGTTGCAGAAGTATTGATATGTACTCCTTTCTCAAAGTCTATCAAGGGCGATCATTGTTATGGATGGATTGATAGATAGCCCCAGAGTATTGCTTCACAGTTTATGTTCTCCTGCAGATTTAAATGCCATAGATTATAGTATAAAATACTTCCTGTCCCTTTGCACATTGAGGCTACGACTGGATCAAGGTTGAGACTGGAAGCTCTCCACAGGTAGAAGGCGAGGAGAATACTAAAGACGTGGTCAACGGGCTTAGGACGTCTGGTGGCACACGTAATCCCGTGTTAAGGGGTACGCTCTCTGTGTTGCAGAATTGATGATTAGACATACCTAGATAGTATAGATGGCCAGCCATGGATAGAGAGTCAAGAGACACACCGGTTAACCGGGCCCATTGTGAAGATTGAAAGAAAATAAAACAAAAACAAAAAAAAAAAAAAAAAAAAAAAAATCCAGAAGTGACGTGTCGATTGATGTTCACAGGTTAAAGTGCAAAGTAGTTCTCTTAACTACCTACTTGACCGTACGTATGTACTACTAGCAGATATGCCAATGGTGCATTTGATAAACAGCATGCCTCTCCTCTCTTATCTTAAACCAGAAGACCGAACATAGCCCTCCTGGCTTGGGGATGGTGGATGTAAGAGTATGGGCGATGATCACCCTGGATTGGGTAACATGGCTGATGATGAAGAGCTCATCCGGTGTGTGAATATAAATGACAGACACCTGTACTCCGTTCGCATCAAGTCCATGAAGAGGTTTTGGTCCAAATGATAGTGGTGCAAACAGCAGTCAAGAGTACGGAAAGATAAATGACTGCTTGAAACGAGAATTAACAGCACTTTCCAGCTTGGTTCAAGATCATTCGACTACCTTTACTCTGTATCGCTCTAGAGGCAAGTCTGTAAGTTAAAATAAAATAAGCCTTCGCTGTCAAGTGTTTCCCCTTCTAGCTGTAGTCGTGGAGGAATACAGCCGTCAGGCTGTCAGCCTTTCCCAACCACCCGCGGACTCCTCCCCATTCCCTTCCCAACTTTCCCTCAAGGACCAAGCGTCACAATCTACGAAACTGGCACACGACGGTGGCCGTCAATCATCGATACTGGTCAATGCCAGTCATCCTTCAAGCTTGGGGGATCAACAGGCTCCCAAGAAACGTGGTCACCCACTACTGCGACCCAAGTGTAACAGCAACTTTAGTAGAGAGGGATATTGCAGGCAAGACGAGAGAAGTGAATCGACAGTGCCACCCACGCCCTAAGCCATACTGCGTACAGTGCACCAGGGACTTCCCACTATTAGTATTGCCGAAAGATGAGAGGCTCAAACCAACGGCTGCAAGTAGTGCATAGTAAAAAACTTGGGATTGGTTGTGAAAGCCTGTGATTTGCGGTGCTGCACAGCAGTTTATCATAACTAGTTACACACTCTCTTCATAGAAGAAGTTGATAATAGCCTTTGAACCGAGGTTGGCGCGGGTTGGTATAGTGGTATAGCTGTTTCAGAGCTGTTGGTATGGCTAGTCCTATAACGACCCCAAGTTAGTTATTAGTCAGCCCAGCTAGCCAATTAGAGACAAGAAGTCTGCATGAATATCACGGGACTGTAATATTCGACCCGCTCTGTGTAAAGCTGATACGGCAGCGGCGAATTTGTTCTGCCCCTGACGGCTGACAAAGCAGAGCTTCAGTCAGACTCAGTCAGACTCCATAACCTTCGACCTCGTCACCGTCCAAGCATCAAACCATCCATCCATCCATCCATCCATCCATCCATCCATCCGCAGAACCCACCCGTGGAATTTCAATCCATCCCCATTGCCCGTGTCGCCGTTGGAGCTGCTGGCCGGGTGCTATTTCTCCCAGCCCCCCTGTCTCAAGCCTAGGCAGGACTCCAAGAAACGCAAAACTTGGCCTGGCCTCCAACTCGACGACAGACGCATACACGCTCACACGCTTTTGCAACTCTGCAAATACCCTCCTATACCGACTCAAACACCGGACGCGCTTGTTTACTTGTTCCATCACCGATCAGTCACCAGTCAACACCCTGTTACCTTGGTGCTTGGCGGCTCATCCTTCTGGCTAAACGCTATCTCCTTGGGTCCCGTTGTCAACTGTCTTACGAACCGTCGAGTTCAACCGTGGCTCCCCCTACCCTGCGGGCATTTTAACTATTTAGCTAATATTTTTGCTTTGACTATATTCCCGCCGCCACGTCGTGTGCATATATCTATATATATAATATATACTGCTAAATAATAATGAATCAACCACCTTCTTATCCGGCCCTCCAGCAACATCCCATGGCCGCCATCTCCCCCGCTGGTTACCCCATGCAGCATCCACAAGCACATGCCCATGCCCAAGCACAGGCTCAGGCTCAGGCTCAAGCGCAGGCTCAGGCTCAGGCACAGGCACAGGCACAGGCACAGGCACAGGCACAGGCTCAGGCACAGGCTCAAGCGCAGGCTCAAGCTCAAGCTCAAGCTCGCGTTCAGCAGATACCCTATTTTGCAAATCCAAATCCTTATCCTCCACAGACAAGAGCGCCACAGATCCACCACCACCAGCCTGTGCAGCATGGTTTCGGGCCCGTTCCACTGCACGCTGGGGCCGGCGCTGCATCAACCATAATGATGTCCTCGGGTCTTCCCCATCATTCGCCTGGTCTTGCTGTTGGTCCTGGTAGGTCATCTCCTTCCCTTCTTATCTGGTTTTTAAATGGGATTCTTTATTTCGGTTAATTAGTTATTTGGCTGCTCTCATGCCGTAACTAGCCCGTGGATCTTATTTCTCCCTCTATATCGCTACCCCATTGGCCTTTTTAGTTCGTGATTATTCCTGTCCAATGCCCCCACCCTCATCCCTTCCTCCATTCCTCCCATCTTTATATCCCGATTTTCACTCCATTCTATAACACTGTGCTTTCCTCCATAAACTTGCTCAATTGTGATCTAGCCAGTGTCTATCTGATAGCAGCGCACCCCCCCCCCCCCCCCCCAAAACTTACTGACCGATTTCCTTGCTGTCATATATATCTCTAGTGCCTCACCCCCAAAATTTCTCAAATCCTCAGTATATGCAATCGATCCCAACGTCCCTGGCGCAGTCTCCGCTTCCTCAGTCGCCTTCTACGCAGAATATGGCTCCTCTTTCACAGAGCCAGCCCCAAACTACTGCAGTCGCCGCATCAAATCCCCTCTTTTCTACCCCTCCCCGCCCCTCCCCCTCCCAGCCTCCAAATCAGCAACAACAGCAAACCCAGTCACCTGTTTCTACCCCTTCTTCCCAACAAACTGCTCGTGAAAGGGCCCGTGTGACCATTCTCCTTGATATCAACTCAGCCCTCTTACAAGAGGTCATGAACCTTCGCGCCTCCGGCAAAGCAGGCGAAGCCCCCAACCAACCTGCCTCACATCAGTTGTCACCCATCAAAGACAATAGAACCACATCCCCCCCCACCCCCACCGATGCCGCGGGATCTCAATCGCAGAACCCTGCCACTGACGCATCCAAACCATCGCCTGTGCTTATAGGTAAACCCAGCATCGAATTCATCGACTGCATGCGACGTCTACAGGCAAACCTGGCGTATCTAGCCACAGTTGCCGACAGGGGAAAGAAGTCGGGAGCCGCAGCACCCCTGGCCCCCGCGATCATGACACCGCCGCCAAACGTCCCCTCTGTCACTGAGTTGTATGGCAAACTAAACGAGCTCTTTGCCGGGGCGGGCAAGCAGGGTGGTGGTCCCTCCACGCCTCAGCAACAACACCGGCTGCAGCAGCAACGACAATACCAGTCTGTGCAGCAGTCACCGCAGGGTAATGGAGCTATGGTTCGTGGTTCACCAGCGGAGACGGCTGGATGAGTGGTTACTCGGTTGTTCTGTGGATATGGTTTGATTAATTTTCTGTTCTGCACACTTCCGAGGGGGTTATGAAGACAACTCCCATCAAAAATGAAATTCGGGGGCCAAAAACGGTGTATACCGGTTCCATCATTTGCCAAATTCAGGCGTAATGCAATATATACGTGTGGTAATCTTTCTACCTGGCTCTTGATGGCGTGAGCAACATATTGCGCTGGACCCTATGACAGCCTCCTGTCGCTGTTAAAACAGGCCATCCGGTTTAACCCCCCATCAAATCGATATCTTGGGGGGTGGCTGTAAGAGAACTTTGCTAGGAGATATATACGAGAACACTTTCCAAGGCAATGATGGTTTATTTTATTTTTATTTGTGTGTGTGTGTGTGTGTGTGTGTGTGTGTCCCATCCCAAATGTTTTCCACTCCAGAGACAGCAATGGTCCTCGAATTCAGATTTAACCGCCGTATCCGGTGATTGGGGATGACACATGTGCTTGGCCCATTGGTCGCGACAAAGGAAACGGGCACACACCCTGTCGACGGGCGTGTAGGGTTGACCTTGCGGAAGGGATGGATGGACATGTCATTATTGTCTGACATGATCACTAGTTACTACATGTTTATCATAGACGACACCGTTCATGTATATGTATATATACATGTATCTATATGACCAGCGCTTGTATTCCAAGGTTATACGTATATGTGGTCCTTCGAAAACATTTCTAGGGGCTGCTCTGTTTGCTTGGTTCCCTTCTCCCCCTATTCAACTCTTGACTCTTTCTTGTTTTGGCTGTACCTACTGTTTGAAGACCTCCTGTGGGAGCTCCTTTTCTAGTTCTAGCGGTAGTATGGGGAGCTAGGAGCTGGGAATTATTGCAGTTGGATAAACTGGATAAGAAATATGAGAAGACAAAGCCAAACTCTGGTCGTCTAATTTCCAAGCCTTCGTCGAGAGGTGATAGAGTGACCGGTTCATAGTTGGAGAAGTGCTGAATCCTTTCTCTTTAGATACTGTCCAGGAACAGAAACGAGTTACTACGTCCTTCATGTATGCCTAGGCGATCGAAATCCAGCGTTGGATAGATACCTCGGAGGCATCTACCTCTGGATACACATACATACTCCTCATGTCTCAGAACCCTCCATGGATTGTTTCCTCCGTATACCAAGGAGAAATGTCATCCAGCCAAATGTAATAATCGATTATATTAATCCTAACTATCCCAACCTTGGGGAAACTTCGCAGCCTGTCGCTGGCGATCGCTCCTTTGGAAGCGCCGTTCAACCGCTCGCTGGTGGCAGTGCGTGCTGCTCAAACAAGACAAACACGCCAAACACGCCAAACATCCAACCCTACAGCCAGATAAAACCGAACGAACGTGAACGACACGACATCCGCTATAGCAAAGCAGATGCAACAGTATCCAAGCCATATCCAGACGTTATCCCTTTGCATTTACAGCCCGGGCTTCAGGCAACCCTCGTCCATTTATTTTGAAACCGTGTGCTGTATATTCACGGTGTTATCCCATCCCCTAACCGCTAACCGGGGAAATTATCAATTCATAACCACAGCTCTCAGCCTCGTACCTCCACGTACTCACTCTCTTCCTCCACATTTTCCTGTAACGCTTGCTTTTCCGTCCTCTCGTCTAGACTAGGTCGATTCCTCCAATTCCGGGTTCCCGCGGAGTCTATACCACCCGTGGTACCCTTCGCCAGTCAAAAGTATTTGAATCACACAAAACAGTTTTATATATCCGTCAACAAAAGCTATATCAATCATTCCCTCTAATATCCCTTTTCCCCCTCCCCCCTATATCACTCGACTTCAGCTTTGCGCTCCATAAACATGAGCTCAAAACGCAAACACAGCAGTGGACCCGTCTCACTGCGCTCCGCAAAACACCTCCGTCCCGATACCTCTTCCCCACAGCCATTAACCCCAGACGACCAAGCGTTGGGCAAAGAGGCCGTCTATGTTCTGGAAAATAAAAACGAGGATATCTCCCACATCCTCCCGCTTGCTCCTGCTGCCCAGACAGATTCCCCGGAATGGCAGGCTACTATCGAAACCGTCGTGAGGAGCGTTGTCTCCATCCATTTCTGTCAGACGGCCTCGTTTGATACGGATCTGTCCACGTCGAGTCAGGCAACGGGGTTTGTGGTTGATGCGGAGAGGGGTTATATCTTGACCAATAGACATGTAGTTTGCGCCGGGCCGTTTTGGGGATATTGTATTTTTGATAATCATGAAGAGGTATCTTTCCCCCTCTTTTCTCTCTCCAGGGATAGCATATGCTGATAGGCCCGGCTTTTTAATTTGTAGTGTGATGTTCTACCAGTTTATAGAGATCCCGTCCACGATTTTGGTATTTTGAAGTTCGACCCCGCCGCGATTAAATACATGCCCGTCACACAATTAGAACTGTCGCCGGACGCCGCAAGAGTTGGTGTCGAGATAAGAGTCGTGGGAAACGATGCCGGTGAGAAATTGAGTATTCTTTCTGGTGTTATCAGTCGTCTCGACCGGAATGCGCCAGACTACGGTGAAGGGTATAGTGATTTCAACACCAATTATATCCAAGCCGCAGCTGCGGCTAGTGGTGGCAGTTCCGGTAGTCCCGTCGTGAATATAGATGGTCACGCCATTGCGTTACAGGCTGGTGGACGTGTTGATGGCGCCGCAACGGATTACTTTTTACCTCTAGACCGTCCACTACGAGCTCTGGAGTGCATACGTGCAGGCGTGCCGGTCACGCGAGGTACAATCCAGACTCAGTGGATCATCAAACCATTTGATGAGTGCCGTCGGCTTGGTCTTTCTCCTACATGGGAAGCCGCAGTTAGACAATACTCACCCAAGGAAACTGGGATGCTTGTTGTGGAAATCGTTCTACCAGAAGGCCCCGGTGATGGTAAACTTGAGGAGGGAGATGTGTTGATCAAAGTTAACGGGGAGCTTCTTACTCAGTTTGTAAAGCTGGATGCGATATTGGATTCGAGTGTGGGAAAAGACGTCAGCCTTCTTGTGCAGCGGGGAGGAGAGGATTTGGAGGTCTCGTGTTCCGTTGGAGACCTTCATAAAATCACCCCTGATCGCTACGTCACTGTTGCTGGCGCCACTTTTCACAACCTCTCTTACCAGCAGGCGAGGCTGTATGCTATCGCCTGTAAGGGAGTGTATATCTGTGAAGCTGCTGGTTCGTTTAAACTTGAGAACACCTTTTCGGGTTGGATAGTTGATGCAGTAGACAAGCGGCCCACGAGAAATTTGGATGAATTTATTGAAGTATTGAAAACAATTCCAGGTAAGCGATGTATTAATTTCCTTTAGATTTACTATTGTGTTGACTAACACTATCGGATTAGATCGCGCAAGAGTAACCCTTTCATATAGACATATTCGAGACTTGCATACTAGAGGAACAAGCATCATACATATTGACCGCCATTGGCATCCACATATGAAACTTGCTGTCCGGAATGATAAGACAGGTTTATGGGATTTCACAAATATCGCGGAGCCGATTCCCGCTGAACCACCAGTCCCCCGGAAAGCGGACTTTATTCAGCTCGATGGTACCAACCATCCTGCAGCAGCTAATATCGTCCACAGCTTCGTTCGTGTTTCCTGCACAATGCCAGTGAAACTTGACGGGTTCCCACAAGCGCGAAAAGCTGGATTCGGCCTCGTGGTCGACGCAGAAAAAGGTCTCGTTCTTGTTTCCAGAGCTATCGTCCCCTTTGATCTCTGCGACATCAACGTAACCGTCGCAGACTCCATCATTGTTATGGCAAAAGTTATCTTCCTGCATCCACTACAAAACTTTACGATCATCCAATACGACCGAAGTCTGGTGCAGGCACCAGTCAAGACAGCGAAGCTTAGCACTACTTACATCAAACAGGGTTCTGACACCATTTTTGTTGGCTTCAATCAAAATTTCCGAATTGTTGTGGCCAAAACGGTCGTTACTGATATTACCACTGTCGCCATAACACCCAACACCGCTGCACCACGCTACCGCGCTCTCAACCTTGACGCAATCACTGTGGACACGGGCCTAAGCAGCCAGTGCTCCAACGGCGTGCTAATCGGGGAAGACGGCGTTGTGCAAGCCCTCTGGCTTAACTACCTAGGGGAACGCACCACCAACTCCCACAAGGATGTTGAATACCACCTAGGTCTTGCGACCCCTTCCCTTCTCCCGATCATCAAACAAATCCAAGACGGAACCATACCCAAGCTCCGCATTATGGATATGGAGACCTACGTTATCCAAATGAGTCAGGCCCGCATCATGGGCGTGTCGGAAGAGTGGATCGAGAAGGTCGCTATCGCCAACCCAGCGCGTCATGAGCTATTCATGGTGCGGAAAGTGGACTGTGCTTCCCCTCTATCAAAAGATAAGCGCCAGCTTCGAGAGGCCGATATCATTCTCACCCTCAATGATAAGCTGATCACCCGCGTCTCTGAGTTTGATATCATGTATCACCACAAAACGCTCGATGCACTCATTGTGCGCAATGGCAAGGAAATGCGTATTAAGATCATGACAGTACCTACTGAGGACCTGGAGACAGATCGCGCCTTGATTTTCTGTGGCGCCGTGCTGCAGAAGCCGCATCATGCTGTTCGACAGCAGATTTCCAAGTTGCATAGCGAGGTCTATGTTAGCGCGCGGGTACGTAACAGCTGCTCATGTCTGATGTATTAAATATGCGAAAGCCACATATGCTGACCCATACACGTTACAGAGCCGCGGTTCCCCTGCCTACCAATATGGCCTCTCACCGACTAACTTCATTACAGCCGTCAATGGTGTCAAAACTCCAGATCTCGACTCGTTCATCAAAGAGGTCAACACCATCCCGAACAATACATACTTCCGTATCCGCGCCGTCACCTTCGACAATGTCCCCTGGGTCATCACCATGAAGAAGAACGATCATTATGTAAGTTCTAATGAGCCATTCTTCGTTTTCATTTTTCTGCCACTTCCCATTCCCTTTCCCATTGCTTCTGTTTGAAATTTTCCGGGTCCAAGGCGTTCTAACGCAACACGCAGTTCCCCATGTCTGAATATGTCAAAGACCCCTCAGCCCCCGAGGGATGGCGGGCTATTTCTCACGATAAAGAGCCACGACGCTCCGACATGGATAACCTCAATGCAGACGCGATGGATGAAGAACCTGATGAGGCGATGAGCGATGCGGAGCCGGATCAGGCGAGTGGGGATGACTAAATATACATTGGATCATTGTCATGGAGAATTATCCCGTTTCCCCTGGCCACTCGCTCGCCCACCCTCTATTCATTGTTTTGGATATGTTTATGGGGTGAGTAGTAGAATTAAATTTTGAGCATGCCTTCTTCGTCCCTTTTTGAGAGCCTTGGGATAATAATTTTTGCCTCCCGCATTTGGGATCCGCAATTTTTGGCTTGGAATGAAGGCGTGGTGTATTCTATCTTTCTTGTGTTGGCTGCACAAGATAGAAGACTCTATATATTATTTTCTCTTGGCAAAGTAATTTATATGTATTTTTGTGGTATTTAACTCTTTCATTATTCTTGGGGCTTGGGCTTTCAACATCCGAAGGGCTCATAACGTTGACTCTGCAGATAAGTAGAAAATAGGTAACAGTTGGGAATATTTCCTGATATTTTGAGAAAGAGAATAGCACAAAGAAAAACATAGACATAGAAATGATGTACATCAAAGTTTCGAGACAAATATATTGGCAATAGAATACCTTCCCCTATCTCAAGGCTATCGAGCTTATGTCGAGAGAAGTAGATAGAACAAAACTAACCTACCTCTAGCCCATGGATATATAGATCATCAAACCCAACGAAGAAGGAAAAAATGAGAGAATACCTAGATAAAGGCATTTTTGATAAAATAATAATAATAAGAGAGAGAGGGGAGAGGGGGGAGGGGG
>NW_015440953.1:561021-625411 GCF_000150705.2 Paracoccidioides lutzii | reverse complement strand
GGGTGGAGAATGAAGAAATGAAGAGCATGCAACGCGTCGCATCAAAATTAACAATTCAAACTGGTAAGTACCTAAATATACGATCTTCCCTTTTTCAACCTCCCAACGGATGTATCCCCTTCCGTCACAAATGAAATATGCCCAACTTGCTCCGCAACCCGCACGTCACCCAGCATCACCCGAACATCCTTCAGCAGACGTGCCCGCGCTAAGCCATCCTGAGCAGACGCCGCAGATACTGGGGCGTACGGGTTATCTCGAGTATACGATGAGACATAGCCCAGGATATCTGGCGCGAGTATGATGCGCTTCAGAGCAAAACTGGCCAGCGCGAGGATCTGCAGCACGATAGATATCACGAGGAACACCGCAAACCAGGCACGGCTGTATCTGTACACCTCGCCAACGTACTTGACACCCCTGGCTTCCGTGGGCACAAAACAGTACATTGGGGGCGTCAATTTGCTGCAGTTACTTAGGCTTTCGTACACGGCCGCGTCTGTCGGGAGATATGTCCCACGATACATCTTCGCGAAGCTGGCTTGCCAGAAGGTGTTAAAGGCTATCTCTAGTCGTTCGGAGAGGACCTGAGGCTCAAGCTTCCAGAGATCCATGTCGATTCTACCGCCCTGGAAGATAAGGGAGGAGTCATTCATCCAGCGCTCGGTAAGGGTGGCGGAGTAGAGGTAGTTTGTCGAGCGCTCGCGGTCTGTGGCAGTGGGCAAGATGTAAAAGGTGTTGTTTATGTATAGGGTTAAATCTATGTTGACGTTGACTCGTGTTGAAGGACGCATTGCTATTACCTGGCATGACTTTGCCTTGCATTCGATTCGTGAATCGACGGCCAGGTTTCCTAGGGTGCAGTTCGAGAGACCCCATGTATGATTATTGCCAATTTTGGTTCTTGACCCGAACATGAACTTGGGGCGGGAAGATGGGTCGCCGCCCACCTCATCCGTCATATCTGGAAGTTGGTTTGCAAGATATAATATCATGGAGTGGCCCGGTCCGCTGCTAGCGTTGACCACATTATACGACAAAGCAGCGAGGTCTTCTTTTTTCGCAAGAATATTGTTGGCGCATTGGACGTCAAAGTAATGTGATGTCACGGTGAATGTCGTGTTACCTTCCGACAAGGGCTTTCCAACTGGAAGACCAAGAAGTGAGGTGAACTTAACAGTGGAATTCCAGTCTACCATCCGCCAGTCGTCAGGGCTCTTGCCAGTCTTCAACGAACTTATGTCAGGAATTTTGACATTCCCCCAATTATCCATGCCAGCGGATGCTGTAGTTTCAAAGCTCATCAACGACGACGTGTAAATAGATGTGATCAAATCTCCAGCACGGTTCATGGCGCTGGCGCCTACCAAGTCGGAATCCAGGATCGATGTAGGAGATAAGTACCAGTTTGTAGAATTGTACTGAGCCTCTTTCAACGTAGTGCTCAGAAGCCGTAGCCCAGCCTGACCTCCGATAGGGGATAGCGCCCAGATAGCCATAATCATTAATCCAACGTACCCAAAATCCCGTAGTAACATCTGCCTCTCGAAGGAGGAAAAGAAGGAGTGGCTTCCGATCAGCTGCTCTAACGTCTGCAAGTCAATTTCTTTTGTAAGCATTGATAAAATTATGGGATGATATAATATGGATAGGTCATACCCCCAGTCGGATTCCTCTCTCCGCCCTATAGGTGCCATATATTCGGAAGAAATAGCCCACCAGTGCCGCGAATACGATCGGGAACATGGTGGGAATCAAAGTCGTGGCTAAGCGTATTCGTTCGCCTCGTTTACCCCTCTCATCCCCGTCCAATGAAGTTGCCAGGAGGGCGATTGCTGTTTCTTATTGTTAACCATATCCAACAAAAATGGAGAAGAGTTTTCAGATTTGAGGCTTTAGAAACAGAGTGTAAATAGAAGGGAGAGGGAGAGGGGTTGAAGGGTTTAATAAGATATAAAGGACGAACCAATAAAAGCAATTGGTACAACAGCCAACAAAATTTCCCATATCGAGCTCATAATCAGATAGCTCTGTGCTTTGCTAAGGGTCACTGCATTCTGGCTTGAGATCCCATCACCACCCCCGCGTACTGGATTAAGAGAATTGTGCGAGCCATTATTGCCCGGGCTCACATGTGTATGGATTCCAGAAAGGGCGATGGCATCCCCGGAAAGTCGAGGTGAACTACCGTTGACAACGTATGTATATAGTGTCATTTCAACTTTTCGCACTCTCCCAGCTTCAATTTTGACTGCCAACGCATTGCGATGGAGTGTAGAAAGGCAAGCAAAGTTGAGAAACAATCATCACCGTCATAGAGGATCCCGTCAAAGGGTGATGATGCGCTAGTTCATATAAGAACGGCCCGGAGGGGGACTCCATCTGGCAGCAGATGTAATATGCTGCAAGGATATCTTGCTCTCACACGCTAAGCACGGTGTGTTGTTGGCGTCCCGAACTAATTCAGCTGTCAATCTGCATCACCTTCCACCTTTGGGGGCTAGATAACTTAAAACTATCTACATGGGGAACTGCGGTGACCAATGAGCTGGGCCTATTCAATGCTTGGTGGATGCTTCTTTTTGGCATGTTCTGTGCAGGCAATCAGGGGTAAGGCTGGGGCTGAGTTCAAGGAGATGACAATTGGATATCCAGCCGCCTCCCATGCTCGACAAGCCCTTGTCACTTGCCGTTGGATCGTCGCCTGTCGTTGGTAACTGAGGTTGTTCTGCTGAAGATCTATCTCACTATATTTGATTTCACGAACACCCCAGTACCTGCGGAAAAGTGATGCCCGGAATGCATGTCGTTAAAGAGTTTGGATTTCGGGCATGTTTCGTGCAATTTTTATCCATCTGGCCAGATGCACAGTCTCTAACTATGCTGGGCCAAGTCGGAAGATAAAACATAACTAAAATCTCACTCCCAACTTTCATTCAAGCAATCCTCCTGTCCTTGCACGGAAGTACTTGGCAAGCCGCAGAGATGACTTCTCACGCACCTCTGCGGGAGCTATCTTCTCTCTACTGATATTGACGTACCAGTGTTTTCTTCCCTAGGCTTTTTCAGATAATGTATGGCAAAAAGAAAATAAATAAGCAAATAAATAAAAAATAAAAATAAAATAACGGAATCCTCAGAAGATACAAGATGCCAAATGAACTGAGAATTATCCGAAAATGCAAAGGCAACTCGAAAAGCTAGAACTCCAACAAAACCAATTAAACAAAAGCCTGCCATGTTGCTTTACTTCTAAAGAACCATAAAAACAAAACAAGGGGCAAACTGTTAAACATGAGAAGAAGGCAGAAGCCAGAAAAAAAAATGATGGCCTGTCCGCCACCTCTTCGTGCAGGGGAGCACCAGAAGAAGACCAACACCTAAATCACCCACTCTAAAATAAAACCTTCCTGAATATCTAAACAAGTAATTGAGCTAACCGAAAAATATATATAATGCTCTTCAAAACCAAATCAAACACGGGATCGTAGCGTATACAAAACATAATTCAAAAACCAACCATTTCCAAGAAAAAGTTCCCAGAGCAGTTTGCCGCAACTCTTCCCCAAGGCAAATCCATCGTCCCCATAAACCCAGATTCCATGTATGCATAAGGAGTAATTAGAAATCTAGGCGCCCACCGCCGTAACAGCAAGAGAAAAAATAAATAAATAAATAAATAAATAACCCTCTATGGTGCGAACATCCATCCACCATTCTTCTTCAGCCGTTCCCTCTGCTCGACATCCCACTTAATTTCAGCCTGCGTCAAACCGTCCGGACCACCCCAGTTAGCACTACTAGTCCGATCGCGGAACCGTTTCAAACGGTCCTTGTTATCCTTGAAGATCTCCTCCATATGCAGCGGCGCAGATGGCCCAAACACTTGGGCTCCATCCTGCCCTTCCTGGCTAATGAGGATGTTAGTTAAGTTTTCGGGTTTAGCCCAATCGGGAACATTGTAGGGTTCCGCATCCGAGTCCTCGTCTTCGCTGTCTGTAAGGATTTCAGGAAGTTTTATGTTGTCGCCGTTGGGATATGAAGGGGAAGATTTGAGGGATATATGGGATTTCTGGGAGCTCTGCCCGGGTGTCTTGTGAGACATGGCATGTGGTGGGTTTGAGTTATCGGCAAACGGGATTCTGCCGCTGGCAAACTTAGACATTTCCAACGGGTGACCGTTTCTATGCGGCTGTAGCTGCATTGGCACAGCACCCTGGGGGGCGCGGGAAGCTGGAGGGTTCTTGAAAATGGCTTGGCCGCCCTGGTTGTACATCTGTAGCTTTGAAACCTCCTATCCAATGTCAGAACAATCTATATTTTCAAAGGAAACCACGTACCTTGCGGACATTAGATTGACGGATCGGAGGTGCCATTGCCGGCCGAACTGGTGGTTCAGCAATTACACTCTCGTCATCTGTTTTCCGTCGTTTGCCATCCGCCTGGTGCACAGCTGCTCCGACTTTCCCGGTAACTGGACGCCCTGAACTTTCATCCTCTAATACTCTCTTCGGAGGCTTGGCGGGGTTGGGATGTGGGTAGTTCATTGGTCGAGCTTGCCCTTGTACACTATTTAGCCTTGGCCCTTTTAAGGATGATAGATCTTTCCGCTGGTTCCCATGCGATCCGGACTTTTCTTGATGAATGGTGGAGCCCTGTAAACCCTTTCCAATTAGCAATCATAGAGCGAAGGACGATGAGAAAAATCAAACCCACCAGATCATTGGCAGGTGTTGGCTGCTGGTTGCGCTGCTGCTCCAATTTCCTTGCATTCTCTAGTCGCCGCTTTTCGATTGCTTGTTTGTGGGCAAGTTTTTTCGGATCCTCTGGTACCGATCGCTCCCGTTCCCGTCGGTCAGCCTCAGCCCAACTAGTTTGTTCTTGTCGACGCGCTTCTTCCTGTTGTTGGGCTACCCGCATGCGTTCGGCTTCCCGACGCTGTTCTAACTTTCGTTGGGCTTCACGCTGCTCCTGGAGGATCTCAATTAGTGGTTATCGTGGATCAAAATTTGCTAGTTACTTGCCTCTTTTTTCTCGGAAGCCTGGGCAGCTTTCAATTTAGAGTTCATCATAGAAGTGGAAGTCTTGAAGCTACTGGTAGACGAATTCGCATGCATTGACAGTTGGCTTCCTTTTTTATTAACAGCCGACAAGAGTGCCTTTGGGGCTGGAGGCGGGCCCGGAGTTGCATCTGGGGCACTGGACGAGAGAGAGGAATTGGTCAATGGAATGCGCTGAGAAAGAGTTCCAACACGAATAGACACAGGCTGCGGTTTTGGTTTCTGGGTTTCTCTAGTAGGTCTCAATGGCCGCCGGCTTTCATTCTGTTTAAAATGATGCTGGGGCTTCGCAGGAACAGCAAATTTATGCTCCTCTTCCTGGATTTGTTCGGGTTCACGTAAAGATTGCTGCGTTGGAGGTCTCCTGGGACTAGATCTCATCGCATGGGTCGCTGGGGTTGCCACAGTCTCTTCAGATTTTGGAAGTGCTTGGTGTTGCGACACATCCTTGATCATGGTTGTCTTTTGTTGCCTCTCCTGCTCCCTAGCTTTTGGCAATTGTTCCTCAATGAGCTCCATATCCTGGCGCTCTTTCTCCTTTCGCTTCTCCTCCCTCTCTGTAGAACTTCGCGTCCGTCGACCTTCCTGGAATATGGGGCTTTGGATAGCAGCAGGCTGTGGGGCTTGTGTGAAATTCTCTTGAAGATTGGGGTAGAGATTGGCTTGCGTACGGATTGGGGTAGGAGAGAATGTTTCCATTTTTGCAGCTGCAGAAACACCGGCGCTGCTTGTAAATAAACTTTTTGCGGTTTTCATGATGGATTGTAGTTTAGATTTGGAGGCACTTAGAGGGCCATCATCCCTTCTTGGGGAGGAGACAGGCGTAAGAGATTCCCGGTTGGATATGGTTCTCTGAAGGCCAATAGTGTTGGCTCTTGGAGAAGTAATTACCGAAGTTGAAGCCGATTTTGTGTGGTAAATGCCAGAGCTGCCAACAGGCTTCAAGCCAGGAGACCGTCTCTCCGGCGATTTACTATACATAATCCTGGATATCCTCTCCTCGTGAGTTTGGACACGGGGAGGTTGCTGTGGAGATTCCACTGTTGGTTCTCTTGCGGACTGTGGCTGCTGAAAATGCTGCGGTGATCTTGGCGGTGCTGTTCGGTTATCGCATACTTGAGGCTCTACGGGTGATGGCTTTCTTGGTTTATCGGCAACAGGATCAACCTGTGACAATAGCTCGGGATATAACACTTGAGAAGGAGCAATGGGAGCAGGGGCTGGAATCGATTTGGTATTCCTTGAGGGCTGTGACTTGCCGAGCATGTTGATCTTCTCGTGCAGGAGCTGCGTGGATGACTTATTATGAAGATTTGTAGCCTTTGTACCGAGATCGGATTCATCAGGCAGAAAAGAAGGAGCACGTTCTTCCTCAGGCGTCGTATTGTCCCCAGTATTCCCTCGTTTGTCTTGTTCTTCCGGTAAGATTTGGGTAATTCTTGCGCCGCCAGTTTGGCGTCCAAAATAAACGCCTGGAATTGATTTGGAGGGGTCAATATGGCTGATTCTAGACATTCTAGCTCCTCCCATGCTTCGTTTTGTTGTCAGTGGCTCCCGAGCCGGTAGGGACGCGAAACTCAAGCTACTTTTACGAACAGGAGGGCGGTCTGGAGTTGAGCCATCAGAAGGAGATCCAATATCATCAAAGTTATGATCAAGGGCGGCATCGTGTACGTCGGAATCTGGCTCAATTGTGTTGGCTGTTTCAGGTGGTGTGAAATCAAATCTTTCTGTTAGTTGGACTGACTCCTGGGATGGCTGCGGAGACGCGCTGGGAGGTTGCTCAGAAACAGCAATTGGTGAAGATTTACAATCATCAGTCTCCATTGGTTCCACTGTGCTGCTCTCTTTACTTGGAACAACTTCTCTAGCTGAGTGAAATGAAGCATCGGTTGTACGCCGGTCAACAGATGGACTTATATCATTGCGGTCGCGAGGGACGACAATGGTTGAGTCTTCCAGAGGCTGAGCAGAGGTTTCTAGTTCGAACTCCGGATCCCGCTCTGGTTCCGGTGACCTCTCTGGTTCTAACGCTGCTTCCGGCTTTGTTTCTTCTCCCTTCAGTTCTTGTTCAGTAGTACTCCCGGGTTCTTTCTGTGATTGTGAATAGACCAAATCCATTTCATCATCATCTGCGATTTCCTTCTCGTGAGTCATGTCATGATACCCGGAGTGATATCCCGAGTCTGCGATGGAATTAAGGATTGGCTTTTGAATTTGCACTGGCGATGAGTACTTTGGATGTTCATTGGGAGATGGTTTGCGAGCTAATTTCGCGATTTCCTGATTAAATCTGCTGGGAGGGCCAGAACTGTTCCGCACATTCTGTTCTGCCGCAAATATATCGCTCAAGGGCTAAGGAGGGGTCAGCACTGAATAGCATAATAACACACCCCCCACACGACACACAGATCTGTTACACACGGCATAAGCAGGTAGTTACATGACGAAGGGGATACTTACAACCCGGCCTTCTCGTGGGGTCTGATGCTTCCTCACAGTCCGTGGAGTCTTCCCTCGTAGCTTTCCTGGGGTCTTAAAAATCTCCGTGACGTTGCTATCCACGCTAGTTAGTCGTTGTGTGTTGGCACTTTCAAATATATATATATATATGTGTATGTATGTATGTATGTATGTATGTATGTATATATATCCGCGATCAATCATGATTTTGGGGTGGAGGGGGGTGTGGTTGGATTGTACAGGTCGTACAGTTGGCTCCTATTAAAGATCTCGGCCATATGCTCGTTCAACCAATCCATCTCATGCTGGGCGGGATACTCGATTTCCTCCATTTCCAGGGAGACCAGAAGATCTATATTCTCCCTCTCGGCGGCGATCCAAGCAGACGAGCCCACGGCCCTCCGCGCCTTCTTGCCTGTAGAGGCCATTTTTCGATGTAAACAACGCGACTTTTAACGGGTGTGTGGTTGGACGTGTCGAGCCTCTAACCAAGTGCTGAAATCGGACTCTACTAGGCCAAATAGCCTATCGTAGAGGGGGCGGTACCTGGAGCAGCTAACTGTGATTGCATTGGTGAAGCATTGGATGTTGCGGGGGTTCGTTCTGGTTGATGTTGTCGTTGATTGTTGTTGATGTTGGAATGTTCCCAGAGGTGAGAGCCCGCCCGCCACCAAAAGTGGAAACTCCACCAAAAATAGACTTCCAGATGACTAAGCCCTCGGACCGCGCTAACTGACTAGTTAACCCAAGGCAGGTACCACATCACCTGACCAGCTCCTTGCCCCGGGATGCCAGCCCCTGGAAGCTCTAACCCTAACCCTAAGCATTGGCTTCGGCTAAACTCCGCGAGCAACTGGAGATTTCGAGATTGTAGTTTATTTAGATAGGTATTAAGTTACACTATAGACTAGCGTTTGGGCCTCCAAACGCGTGGATCCTCGAATTCTTCCTCCAGCCATTCGGGCATCGTCCAGCACCCACTGAGCTCCATTGGCCTCCACCACCAGGGCACATTAGACTAATTTCGACCTCTGCGCATGAATGTAACTAAAGCTTATATGCTCCCTCTCTTCGGAACCTGCCCGAATCAGCATAACATTTGGTATCTCATGCTCTCCGGATTATCTCTATTTAACCACCCAGAGCTGCTGCGTGTATATATGAAATATTTACCCACATGTAGCTTATAACTAACCGGTGAACTGCGCTATTTACTCGGGGGGTTTTTTCCTTTCTTTTTTTTTTTCTTTTTTTTTTTTTTTTTTTTTTCGTGGCGGTTGCCATCTAACTACTCCACTGTCTTAAAAAAGAAGATATATAACTCTGCAGAAAAGGTGGCCCAGCTCCAACCAAGTCAATTACCTGACTGAGAGTCGCTATTTACTTCTTATTTGTCTTGCTCTACTTCTTTCTATATACATCATTGGGTTCAGCAAATAACATGACGTCGCGTCTCTTCTACCGCTCCCTATTGGGCCACATCCATCGACAAATACCCAAACTTTCTCGGACCGCGGTCCGGCAATATGTGCAAGAAAGATCATTCTCCGCCTCCCCATCAAGTAGAATAATGGAATTGAACTGCTTTTCGCAAAATCAACTGATGGTCCGAGATGCCATCGCGAAGATTTGCTCTACTTTTCCTGATGTGCGTTGTCTTGCTTTTGTTGCTTATCATTAAGCCCTTTTGGGGAAAATTTATCACCCCAACCTAACACAAATTTCTACAGGAGTATTGGGCTGAGCGTGACGAGTCGGGGGAATATCCCCACGAGCTACACGCGGCACTGGCAAAGGATGGCTGGATTGGAATCGCCCTCCCTGAAGAACTGGGAGGTGCTGGCCTCGGCATATCAGAAGCCACAATGATGCTGCAGACGATTGCGCAGTATGTTGATTTTTATTTTTATCACTATTGATTTTAAATATCAGCAAGACACTGGAACAAGCTTTTTTCTATTAAAATTAGGAGCGGTGCTGGCCTTGCTGGCGCGCAATCAATACATGCCAATGTCTATGCTACTCAGGTATTTACATACCGCTGCCATACTCATCCTCCACTTGGTAGTTGATGCTAACACTTGTCTAGCCAATTGCCAAATTTGCCACCGCCGAACAAAGACAGCGAATGCTGCCCAAGTTGATTGTTGGAGAATACCGAATTTGCTTTGGCGTGTGAGAAACAAATATCCATCCAAAAAACTTACAGGCAAACATGTCGTTGCATAACAGCCTGACCATGAAAACAAATATGCAGAACGGAGCCAAACACCGGGCTCGAAACTTTGAAACTCCGAACGGAGGCAATTAAGGACGATGACTCGTATAGAGTCTCCGGACAGAAAATGTATGAACCACTCAACGGCGAAACAAACTCTCCATATCAATCCCCCCTCCCTTCTCCCCACACATCCCGACAGAATCCAAAAAATAAAAAAATAAATAAATAAATAATAATAAATAAATAAATAAATAAATAAACAAAAAAAAAAAAAAAAAAAAAAAAAAAAACTAAACCCCCCCATTCAGATGGATATCTTCCGCCCAAGTCGCCAAACGGATGGTCCTGCTTGCCCGCACCACACCTCTAGAGCAAGTCAAGAAACCATCCGAGGGCCTGTCACTCTTCTTCATCGACTTTGACAAAGATGCTCCCGGCCTGGAACTGCGCAAGATCAAAAAGATGGGCGGCTGCGCCGTCGACGCCAACGAGGTCTTCTTCGATAACTACCGCATTACCGCAGATACCTTAATTGGCAACGAGGGTGACGGATTTAAAATCGTAAGCTTTTTTCTTTCTTTCCCTTGCACGTGGATGCTATTCTATCCCACACGTACCCCACGACACAAAATCTAACTGCCTCGTTCCCCTTTCGTCCTCGTTTCCTGTTACTTCCAGGTTCTCTACGGCATGAATGCAGAACGTTGTCTTCTGGCTGGTGAAGCATTGGGCCTCGGGTACATCGCGCTTGAAAAAGCAGCCAAATACGCCAAGGAACGCGTTGTCTTTGGACGGCCCATCGGGCAGAACCAGGGCATCGCGCACCCGCTCGCGGACGCCTATATGAAACTCGAGGCGGCCAAGCTGGCCACGTACCATGCTACGAAACTGTATGATGCGAGCAAGACGGATCCAACCATTACGCAGAAGGCAGTTGGAGTTGCGTGCAATTCTGCTAAGTATTTGGCTGCTGAGGCGGCTTTTACGGCATGTGAGAGGGCGGTGAGTATAATTGCGTTTGAAAAAGCTATTCCTATTCCTATTTTTATTTTATTTACTTACTTATTTTAACTGATACGGGATTATCTGGTTAGGTTCTTGCGCATGGTGGGATGGGGTACGCACAGGAGTTCCATGTGGAGCGGTATCTGAGGGAATGTTTTGTGCCGCGAATTGCGCCTGTCAGCCGGGTGAGTATTTGCCATTGTCGTGATATGATTAGTAACTCTCTCTTTGGATTTCTATAAGGTAACTAACTGTCTGTTTCAGGAAATGATCATGAACTATGTGAGTGAGAAGGTGTTGGATCTGCCTCGCAGCTATTAATTTGCATTTTTCTACGAATTGGGTTAACTAGCGGAGTAGCACAATGATTTCTGTTCTGTAGATATTCGATTTTGTCATCTGGCGATATTTTATCTCTTCGTTTATTATTACTTACTACATGATTATGTATTTTGTTTATTCCGTTGGAATTGTTGGATGGTTAGAGCTTGATTTGTTTTGTTGCCACACGTAACTAGTGACTAACGATAACCGTGTAAAATAGAAATATTTTCATCATCTTTGTTCATATTGCAGAACCAATTGCCGTATTCCCTCTTGGCTTTTAAATATTCGAAGTGTCGCGTGCAAAGAGGCGTGTATCTAAAAGTTGTCAAACAACTGATCATAGATAGTAAATATTTAGTTAAATCCTGGAGAGTAACTTGAGCAGTTCAGGGAAGAGTGAATATATCAGATTAACTGGAAATTGTTTAGATTTATTCGATACATATGTCAATCCAAAATCTATGCATATTTATTCACAGTTTCTTTTCCCTGTCCGTAGCCTAAGAACCCAAAACTTGCTTTGCTAGCATCTCTTCGGGTTCTGACGTTTCCTTGTCCTTCCACCAAATAACGTCAGCTCTGAAATACTTATCCACCAAACAACAACCAAGAAACCATCGTCAACAATCAACTTCACTTCTTCACCATCCACTTACGTCCAACAGCATCCAGGTGCATTTCACAACTGGTCCATTTCTATCCTCTTCTTTGCCGGTATCCATCTACAATCTCCTCCACAGTCCAGCTATCCACTAAATACTGTTCCTGTCCATATTCTCTACCTACACTTATCCGCGAAAACCGGATTCTGTCCTCATGGCTAAGGAATCGTCCCTCTTGGGCAGAACCCCTAATACAGGTAATTCCAGTCCCTATGCATCCTCTATCTAACTCTCTAGTCGACAGAACTGTCTTTGTTTGTTGGTTTGTAGATAGTGAGGTGAGTCTCCGTTCGGCCCTTTGTCTATTAATCCTTGCTATACAATCAGGAAAACCAAAACACTGACGCTGTGTCCAATATCTCGTATGTAGTCCAACCTCAATTATCCTCTCTTCTTGAATCCGCCGTTATACGGGGAACAGCAACCTCACACACCATCTATCTCTTCCCTTAGGGTCTAGATTGTTGCTATACAATGTTAAGAAACGTACTCTAACAGAGGTATGGACATAGTATTCTTCTGGAAATCCGCATATTATATTCCATGCTAATCTAATTGCATCTCGCATCGTTATAGATATCTTCCCTCCCGCCATACAGGAACTCTCAAGGATAAAACCAATGGTGCCACCGAAACTACCCTTCCTGGACAGCCCTTGACTCGTATGTTTTGTGCTAAATCCAAACTACACCTGAAACAAAGAGAATAAGATCGAAAAGAAGGGATCATGAAACACGGGGAAATAAGCTAATACCAGCAAATTCCCTAGATTACCATTCGCATATCTACAGCCTCTTGAGTGTCAGTTTCGCTCTTTTCTCCATTTCTCAGTCATGAATGCTTTCAAAATGGCTGATAAACAATTCCAGTGGGAACGCCCTCGAGCAACCGCCTTCTCCTTTGCAACCATCATCAGTCTGATTATTGCCGCCCGATACCTCCCTCTGCTGCGATGGATCTTCAAGTTTACTTATCTGTCTCTTGGATGTGAGAGAACCTTCTTAATTTCTCTTTAATAAAGAAATCCTCTGACATCTCAACTTAATATCTAGTCACCGTTGCCCTCGAAATTGTTGGAAAGGTTCTCCTCTCCCGTGGCTTGGCCAGCTCCTCCCGCCCCCGCAAATACTACACTATCCCTAAGGATACCGTGGAAAGCATCCTGGAGGACCTCGAGCAGTTGATGGATTTCTTCCTCATTGAGTTCCAGCGAATACTCTTCGCGGAAAATCTCTCATATACTATTGCTGTAGGTTTCTTCCTCATCACATTTGTTCTTCCAGTCTCTTAACTAATCCATTTTTCCTATTTCGAATCATCAGGCTTTCACCGCTGCGCTGACCTCCTACTGGCTCGTTCGCTTTCTACCCCTGTGGGGACTGGCCCTTACCATGGTCTCCACAGCCTACTTGGGACCTTTGGTCTACATCAATAACAAGGAGCTCATTGACACCCAGATTAACCAGATTCAGGAAATAGTCAATAACCAAGCGACCCAAGTCAAGGAGATGGCTGGCCAGCAGACCGCTCATGCTACTGATATCGTCAAGCAGTACGTTGGCGACTATCGTGCCAAAGCAAATGAATATATCGGATCTTCTCGCATCTCCGTGCCCCGCGTCGAGCAAATCTCTCCATCCCCCGTGCAGCCTAAACCTGCTACAGAGCATGCTACTGAACCTATTAAACCTACCGTTGACCCCGTTCCCAAAGCTATATCAAAACAGTTCGAGGATGTGAATTTCCCAGTCGCACCTCGCGAAGAACCTTTGGTAGATACAACAATTGAGCATGCTGCACCGAAACCAAGGGAGCAGAAAGTGGAGGAACCCCTTCTGGCATAAATTTTCCAAACTAGGGTAACAAATCCCATCTGATTTGACATGGCATGCCGTCGAACAGAAGGACAAGAAAAGAAACGGGTCTACGGCCTTGACCACTTACTTACCATGGTGAGACTTGGGTAAAATCCCATTTTGTGCAATACGTGTTAATACGTTCATGATCAAAAGTTGCTCTGTTGTTTTGTGTTAATGTCAGCTTGTTTTACTCTCTTTTATATTTATTATTTTTGTCCCTTTCCATTTTTTTGCCTTGGGTAAATAGTCAACAACGCATGGTTGTGGTGCTTGGATTTACTGTGGAGGGATCTCAATCGCCCTTGACTCATATCAAACCCCACTTCAAACCTCCCAATTTCGAATGCATCCCGTCTCATCCGCTCCAGGTTATCCTTTTGCTTAGTCACAAAATATGCACCCTTCAGTAAGTAGTTTCTATGGCAATGGTTAAAGAAAGGAGGCAGTGAGAAATTTACAAAAATCAAAGGGAAGACGAATGCACTGTGGCAACACATTTATGGGGAGAATGCTGCATAATTCTTCGTCCTTCTCTTTATGTTCTTTTTAACACTTTTTCCTTCTCTGCGCTTGCTTCCTTGCCTGTTGTTTCGCATCATATTTTCCTTTTGGTCTCCGGATTCATGTACTTTTCACTCTTAACACCCTTTCCATTTGCGTTTGTTCTTCATAGCCAGGGCCGACTTCTAATATCTTCTTTGGGATCTTTTCGTAACTTCGTCACATCGAAATTGTTTTAAATCGAAATCGGCATGTAGTTTTATTGCTGGTCTATTTTTCACCCTCCTGCTTGTTTCATTGTTTCCTTGATTTCTTCGAACTTATTGATTGATTGTTACAAAAAATTGAACCCCATTTCACTCGTCTGTGTGTTTTCTCTTGAAATGGATTTCCTGTTCACTTCATCGATATTTATCCCATATTTTCTCTTCATGTCTCCGCTCCGATGGGGCACGCCCATACCGACATTAACGCTCGCGTTGACAAACATATTACCGCGTTTCATCAACAGTAGCGCTGCGTTCGTCCGTACCGTTTTCGAGACTCTAGTTTTTGGTTATCACCAATTTCTAGTAGTTGAGATAACGTTTTATGTCAGTTTGGCGGGAGGGTACACAGGCTTGAATCACCCATCATATTTTATTCAGAACATATTTATCTCGTTTGCAGAGGAATATCTTCAGTCAAGCTTGAATTGTTATTCGCTTCCTGGCCTTGGGAAGAGGAGATAAACAGAAGCGTTACTTTCTTTTGCCATGACTCTTACTCTTGCTTGATTTCATTTCGGAATTCTTCGGGGGGCCCCTCAAGTTGAAACCGACTCTCTTCCTGTCTTCCGCCTATTGTCGATTGTTTTCACTTTTATGTGTGGAAAGATTGAACGCATATACATACGTCCTGATGGATATGAGAATTGATTGAGAATGACAATGAGCAGCAAATATGCATATCAACTGGTCAGAATTTACGTCATATTTGATTTTCTTTCCACGCATCTCCTCTCACAACTCTCTCCTGCCTACGGATTTTGTTTCCTTAATTCAATCGTGTTTTTATATTCCATTCTGCCGTGATTTTTCATGTGATACTAGCATTTTCACTTCTTGTTGTGCATCGTCAACTATCGCCAACTCCTTCGCTTCACTTCCATAGTGTGGTGGGGGTTCCAGCTGCCAACCATGCTTCTTCTACTACGTAATAATGCAGATATGCATATTCTCTATACGTATCCGTATATGGGTTCTATGTCTATATGCACTTCTATGCAGGTATACCTGCAGGCTTGCCCCACATATCCGCTCGCGCCTAGCTACCATTCACATTTGATACTCATCCATGGCAATGGTAAGCCAAATGCATACACATATGGCAGTCTCCCGAAGAGATATTCAGCGAAATGACAACAATATAGAGATTTAAAGGTGAAAGGTGGAAAAGTGATATGTATTGAATCTGCACTAGAAACTATCCTCCCTTAATATCCCCTACAAAATCAGCAAACGATCCATAAAAACAAAGAAAATTGAACGTAGCGTCACACCATGACAAAAAAAATATATATATATAAAAAATAAAAGCAAACCCAAGCAGAAAAAGAAAGAGGAAGAAAAGAAAAGAAAATGAACGTTCCTGTCAGAAAAATTGACCAGTCAAATGCACCTCCGCTCATCTGGATGTGATATAGCACTATAACTCTGCTCCTGCATCCCCCCCCTATCACGTTCTCCCGACTGGTAATGCTTCAGGGAAAAAAAAAAAAAAAAAAAAAAACATCAATGCATGAATCAACCCATAGAAAACCGTAAGTTCTTCATGACCAGATCAAAACCTCTCAACTACGCATTCTCGTGGAAGTCCTATTTCTGTCTAGGCCGAAGCACGCCGCCTCTTCCGGTAGTCCGTGCTCACCACATCCTGCATATGCAGTCTCATAAGCATATACGCAGCCCTTGCATCGTTCGTGAGTGGTAACTGGGAGCTTCGCCGTTTGGAACGATAAGCTTCCTTCTTTTCTTTGTCAGAGATATCAAGTAATGAACCTCCAAACTCGCGTCCATGCTCTGTTTCGGGGTCAGCTTCAGCGCCGATGTCACCCTCGCCATCCTCATCGTTACTATCATTGTCCGTATCATGATAAGAGTCGCCTCGTGTTACTAACTCCGCAGGCGTGCTGGCTGTTGAAACCTCAGACTTAGGCTCTTTCCCCAGGTCTGCATCTTGATGCATTTTATTTGCCCACTTTGAGCTATTATTCTGTAGGTTATTAAGAGATGCGAGTATTTCATGGGGGGAGGGTATTTTGCACCGGAAAGTACCAGGAGTCCGAGGTGTGCTCGCTGGAGCGCAGATATTCATTCGCGGCTTTGACTGAGAGAGACAGAATGCGTCGCTCGTGCCAGTGTCGATTGTATATTCCCTATCCTCTCCAACACCAGCTCCAAGTCCAACTCCCGCTTCTCGAGCAGGTGCAAGTTTTGGTCGAAGTTCTTTCTTGCTCCATCGAGTTGGGTTCGCAGTTGGCTGCTGGTAAGAGTTAAGGGGAATTTTTTTTGACATTCCGTTGCGGCCTTCGAGGAGTCGATATTTTCTTGCAGAATTTGTAGCATCTCTCACAATAGATGGGTCGATGACCATGCGGCCAAATCTAGAGTCCTCTGGGGGAATGCAAATGGACAGAAACTCAACGCCAAAAAGTGGTGTCAGGGCATAGCGGATTTTCCAGCAGAATGTGGCTGCGACTGCCTTGGCGGCCTCGAATGGCATCCAATATCCTGATGATGATCAGCGCTGCTAATATCAATACGCTATAGAGAATTTTCTGACCTTGAGCTGCGAGTGCTCCCCCTGTAATACTATGACAGATTTCACGGAGGCCAGGGTTTGCGTTCAGCATCTTCGCTGGGGCTGTCTGTGAAGGCACCAGCGTGAGTTTTCAAAGACGTGATAATCCTATAGATTACGAGTGTACCTTTGAATAGTTATTGCATCTAAAGAGGGAGGTAGTTCGAACCAGGCCGATGTTGTAGTCCCACATAACGGTGTATGTCTTCTCGTCACCAGGAACTTTGAACGTGTATTGAAACACTATGACCTGTCAGATCACGGAATAACCTCAAATATTCGTGGGACAAAGGACAACTAGAGTGAGAAATGAGAAGAACAGTGTTCATACCTTCAAAACTTTCCCGCCCAGTCTCCTCCAGAAATGATTTTTTTTCGCTGTTATACGGTATATGCCTCGGATATTCAATTATATGGCCCATGGGGTGAATCTGAAATTCTCTATGCGCTTCTGCAAGCTCTTTACTCTGATGCTCGCATGGAGGATATCTTAGCTCCCCCCGTACTCTCCCTCTGGTGAAGACTGCTGCATCCTTCGAAATCTTCTGTTTCTTCTGTCTTGGAGGCGGTGACTGGCGGTACTCTCTGGCAAACCGACTGGGGCATGGTGTGGGGAGTTGTTGACGATAACTCTCTCGCTTCTCGGGCTCAGGATTGAGGAGGGAGGCGATGGATGCCATGATAATGGAGGAAATACCGAAGCGAAATCGCCGTCTGGAATGAAATAACAAATTTCCGTTTAACCAAGCGGTGTCATGCGTTTCTCTAATGAGATGCTCCCAGAATGAAGAGACAAGATGAGAAATAGAAAGGGAGCTTGGGCCAGTGGCGGGACAACTGTGTAATATCGAAAGCGAAAGAAAAGCATTGACAAACACTCAAACCACAAGCAAGGACGAGGGAGTAATTTAAAGCTGACTGGATTGGGCTGAAACAAGCAAATGAACTTCTCATCAGAGAATGACAAAAGGAGAGGGTAAACCGATCTAATCAGGAAGACAAGGCATAACGCAGATCGATGCATATAGTACTAAGAAAGCTTGTCGGCTTTTGGCATCATGACAGATGCTGAGAGTAAAGGGGTAAAAGCTCCTATACTCTACACCAAGCATATCCGGACCGATCCCTTTGTCAGAGTGTTCCGATTGCCCCGGGAGGGGGTTATGGTGTCCGGCTGTCTTGTTTAGGCGCTAAACTGGCGGCAGATCTGCCTGCTTGTTTGCAGGTTGCTAGTAACCACTTAGCTTCCTGGCTATATATCGAGGCAGGTTGGGCAAGCGGTGAACAAAATGAATATCCGGGTGTCAGGAAACACAGTGTGCATGTCTCAGAGGTATCACCCGAAAGAGAGTTCAACATCTCGCCCTGTCGCCAAGGGGCTCCTGATGTCGTCTGTTCAAAATAAAGTTCTGCTTCCATCAAACCTTGTAATCCTGTAATTAGCCACCAAATATTCTATCTTCCTCAGCCGAGCTGGTGGGAAATCTGGGGTCATGCAACACCATTCCTGCGATCTTTATCGTGGGAGCGATAAAGAAAGAATCAAAACAAATTGGTACACAGAAGAGCAGACCCTAATCAAAGGATAAGCATTAGCGTTCGTCCAGGCAAATTGCATCCAAGCTAGCCAGGAATGGGGCGCTCCCCATCGAGGCAAATCCGTTTCACTGACATTCTGCATTTACCCGCAAAACGGGTGAGGAGCGCCACCTATGTATTTCTCAGGTCTCTAGAATCTGGGCGTTTTTCGGGCAGCTGTTCCCATGGGCCATGGAGACCTTAAACCTGCTCCAGCACCGCTGGATGGATGCCCTACTGATATCCTGGCTTTTATCAGAGATTCACAAAAGGAAGGCATTGGATGACCTAGTGATAAGGATGGTCATGAGGAATAAACAATAAAAAGCAGTCAGGAAGATAGCATGGAATGACATGAAGCTTAGAATTAGGGTCCTGCATTCCCCCATGTTTTACCTGTCGAACATTCCTCTCCGTGCTCTTTTGATTCTCTATTTTGTTGCCACAGACAGATATTTTCTCGACTCAGACATCCCACCGCCAGAAGGGATGAAGAAGTTTAACCAGCATCACAGTACGCCCCCAGAAGTTAGTTTAGACCGGATTTCAGAGGCAAGATTAACCTAACTGAAAAAGGTTGAGAATTATATCGGCAAGGTACATTTGGTACAGCTCGTGTTACGGGAAGCCGCTGGCAGGTCAGACTCGCTAGAAAAAGAAAATGGAAAGCTGGGAGACAAGGAAGAAAGATTATTGGCCGGTGTATCGGAGAATAAACGAGAAGCGTGCGTATGGATCCACTCAGAGAGCGGCTGTCATTTTGTTTGGGCATCGTATGTGGGGGGGAATACACATGGTATCACAGGGCAGCTCTATATGCCATCCATGGCTTGTTAGAGAAAAACTCAGAATCATTTCTGAAGACTCGGGAACATGTGGTACTGTCAAGGATATCGTTAATAAACGCCTGCTTGACAGCAATTTTGAGATTGTAATGGCCAACTGCCCAAGGCAGCCACCGAGAGATAATTTTTTTTTTCCCCTTCCTCGCGGACATTGGAACAATAGCTAAGCCAAACAGTTAGACATGCTCTGACAGCCTGATCGATGTTTTCCCCGCTGATAGACGGTAATAGTCAAACACAGCAACTCCTGGAGAAAAGCGGTAGAAGAATTCTTCCCGATCCATGTTGCTGATGCAGCTACCCGTTGTGGTTCTTCAGGTACGGATCATCGTCTAAAAGATGGCTGCAATAATGGCCACTGAGAAGAAGGGCCAAGCAGATCACATAGATAAATGCAACTCATTGATTCGTCTCAAAGATATACCCAGCCCTAACGGCAAACTGGCAGGGGGGGGCGAATTGACTTGGTTTTCTTTGAAGCTGCTCTGACAATGATATTGGTAGGGATATCGGCCAAAGCTGCCATTGAATGAATGACTTGCTTCCTCCCACGGCCTTGGACTTAGAAAGAAATTTCTTTTTTGTAAATAAGCAAATAGCTGCTGTGTGGATTGTAAGAGGTAAGAGACATTTGGTGCTTGTTTGTGGTTGCGGACACACTCACCTCCCCAGGATCAATTGAAACCACAGTTTGAGAGGTTTGCAGGAGTTAGAACAATGAATTCACTGCATAGTTACTTGTAACAAAGAAGACCTCAAATGCTGCTGAGCTTGCTGATGAAGATGATCATTTGAAGTGGATGAATCTGATGTTGTTGACGTTGACGATGTTGAAAGAGTTAATTAACTAGTTAACTAGTTAGCCATGTGGGAAAAGAAGTGTGCAGTCCAATATTTCAAGGTCCACTCTCACCAATCAATAGTTCCAATTTATCCACAGTAACTAAACTACATACATACATAACAACTTCAGGACCTTAGAATTCTTGTTATTTTAGCTTGCATTCCCCTTAATTTTACCTCATTTCATTTTTCCCAGGGCCGGGGAACTGTGGCCGCCCGCTTGTCTCGTCCCGGCGTGTTGAACATTGCCAAAAGTACAGTTTCTTATCCACAACAACTAGTTACGAACGCAGAGGGTTGCGGGGGATGTAGGACAGGATGCACAGTACATCACCATATCTACATCCACATAGCAACCAGCAATTGCTGCAATCCAATTTATGCCAGAAAATAAAGATCCAATATCCATAAAATATAGGCCTGAAACTAGTAAATACAACATGCATCATAATTAAAAAGAACCTACAAACAAGCAACAAAACATGCAGTAATAAAACACTAAAAAGAAACTGAACCATATAAACAAGATGGGATAATAGGAAATTAATACCAAAAGTAAAAGAAATACACGCACCCAAAGACTACAAACAGCAAAACCATCACTCACAGACCTCAACCCAATCCCAGGCTAAAGAATAACACCAAGAAACTGCATTAGTCGATATCAGCAAATTCATCACTCGACCCATCATCAAAATCATCCTCATCTTCATCCTCATTGCTATCATCCTCAATTACATACGTAGGTTTCCTCGCCGTCGTTGCGGCCCGGCGAGCCGGACGACCTACCCTAGCCGGCGGACTAGCTTTCCTACTGGCCACTGGAGCAACTAAATCATCACTAGCATCCGAATCGTTGTGCTTCCTAACAGTAGGAGAGTCGAGGATGTCATTGGCCATTGCATCGATATCGTCATCGGAAAGCCCGTCAGCTAGCATCTTCGCTTTGGCCTTTTTCGCAGCATATGCCTTGGCTGCGGGGGAAAGAACTGTTTTCTTGGCTGGCGCTGCAGTGTGCTTGGCTGCAACCTTTTTGCCTTTGGACTGTGTTGTGCTGGCGGATGCTTTGTTTGTCTTTGCGGCGGCCTTTGCGGTACCAGCTTTCGCTTTGGAAGAAATCGATTTTGAAGTTACTGGCTTAGAGGGAGCAACTTCTTCCACTTCATTGTCCTCATCCTCATCATTGGAATGCTTTGAATCCTTCGGCTTCACCAGAAGAGACCTCCTGGGTGAATTCTGTGGAATCAACTTAGAGTAATCTGTTTCATCAGGATCAAACTCGGTATTAACGGCTTTGGGAGTTCTTGTTGTCGGTTTGGATCCAGCGCTGGTTCCAGGACGCGAAAGTTCAGAGAAGAGGGTTCGTGACTCGGATAATGGGTCAGCCGTCCCACCAATTCCTTTGACCATTTGACTAACATCTCCCAGCAAGTCGACGTTGTTATCACTGTCAGATCCAGTCGAATCATCGAACGTAATTGGTTTTCTATTTGTTTTTGCTTGACGTTGGGGTGTCCTCGAAATAATTTCCACATCCGAATTATCCCTGTCATTCAGCGGTACCTTCTGAGGCGGAGGAGCTGCTTTTCTAGGAGCCCTTTTTCCGGGCAAAGGCGCAGGCTTCGGCTCAACAAAATCGCTTTCATCTGAAACTGACCATTCCCGCTTCAAGGCTTGAGGATCCGATTTCTTCGAAGGCGCCACCATCTCCTCCAAATCGTTAAGTTTGCCTGGTTTACCAAGATTTATAGTGTCGGCAGGTTTGAGGGCTGGTGAAGCTGCTCTGGATTTTTGAGCAGGCATTACTTCTGGTTCGAATTCATCGAAATCACTCAACCCATCGAGCTCAACAAGTCTCGCTGCTTTGGATGCGGCAGCTCTTGGCTTTCTGAGTGGCGGTCTTTCTGATTTTCCTTCAACCAATTCACTCGCGTCATCTACACCCACGCCTTGAGCCGGTTTAGGATTGGGAGCAGGTTTACTAAGATAGCTGAGAAGATTGCTTTGGGGCTTTGCGCGATTAACCGTCGTCGCTTTGGATGATTTCTTCGGTTTAGGAAGATCGAAATCGCTATCATCATCATGGGCAGCTTTGCGTTTTTTAGGGCCTTTGACAGCAGTCTTGAGCTTCGAGGACACTCGACGAACACTCTTAGCGCTCTTGGCTCGGCGACGACCTTCATCTTCGAGCTGGAATTTCCACTCCGCGATAAAATCATCAAGATCTTTCCTCCAGATATCTTCCTTTGACAATTTGATAAGGTTGTCAACCTCTATTTCTTTCTCTCCAATCTGACGACGGAGTTTTTCGACTCTTTCCTGAGTCAAGGACCACAGAGGCATCTATTTCCATTTGTTAGCAACCAAAAATCACTACTAACGAAGAACAAAATGTACTTACCGCAAACAAATAGTCATAAGAATCAGCTCCAAGTTCTGCATCGTCGCTATCGCTCTTTTCATCATTATCATCCTCTTCGACAACCGGGGCAGTCTCACCCGCTTTGGCAGCATCTGAAATTTTGGAGAAGGCTTTGAACCCCTTTTCTTTCAACTCCTGGATGAGCTTTGCCTTGGGCTTCTTGGATATGACAAGTTTCCCGTCGATGATCATCTGAATAAATCGAGCCTGGTTGCTTAGTTTGTCGAGATCCCGTTGCAACTGCGAAAGTTGATATTGCTATTGTAGTGTTAATAAAATTCAACTAATCATTATGCGTTGACATTCGAGAATATTAATAAAATACCTTTCGTTTTTCATAAAACTTAATTCTGACAGAATAGAACTCTCTTAGGATATCCTCAGGTGAGTCATATTTGGTAATCCGACCTTCTGGATCGAAAGCAACCAAATTTGAAGTGGCAATCGTCTTGGACAGCTTGAACTTCTCCTCCAGACCTTCAGCGATTGCCTTCGCGGCATGCTTCTCATCTAACTGAATTACAAAGTGGACCTTGGTGTGGGTATTGTAATCCTTGTAATCCTTGATGAATGAGGGGACCTTTTCTGCCTTGATGATTTCCTCAAGTCTGTCCTTGAAGTCTTGAGTCCAACACCGGATGGGCAGCTCGGTGATTTCAACTTCATTTTCGCCGACTTGTGAGATTCTTCCGCTGAATTTGTATCGCTCCCCGCCAAGTGAGACGACCTCGCCGGTAAAACCTCGGAACCAAGGTTGCATAGGTACAAGCGGTTCCCCATCCATGAGACACTTCAAGTTTGCGACAATGTCCTCTGGATTGTAGTTAGGGATGGAAGTACTCCAACCCGTTCCAATACCGTCGGCGCCGTTGATCAAAACTAAGGGAACGACTGGAACATAAATCTCAGGCTCAATGGTATGCCCGTCGTCGACATTGTATGTTAAGAGAGGCTCGTCCGCAGGATGGAATATCCGTCTCGCGAAAGGTGAAAGTCGAGTATATATATAACGTGCGCTTGCACTGTCAGATCCTCCTTGTAGACGGCTACCGAAGTTTCCACTTGGCTCCAAGCAGTTGACATTGTTTGATCCCACAAAAGTCTGAGCAAGGCCCACGATGGTTTGTTGCAGTGAGACATCTCCATGTTGATAGGCAGTCATTCCAGAAACATATCCGGCAAGTTCAACAACTTTGATATCCTTTCTGACGTTGCGTTTGAAACAGGTATATAAGACTTTCCGTTGACCGGGCTTCAAGCCGTCAACAACAGAAGGTATGGATCGTATGTTGTCAGCCATACTGAATAGAATCAATTCCTTATTAATAAAATCGGTGTAGGTGATCTCTTCCGTCGTATGGTCGAGAAAAGTGCCCGGTTTAAATTGACGGAGCCACTCTTTTCGTTCATCAGCTTTCTTTTTGGAAAATGCGAGGTCTATAAGTTGCGCCTCATTGTCCTGCATGACATGGAATTGTTTGAGATGCTTATCCAAGTCTTGGAAATAGATCTCAGCATCTTCTGTCGTACTGGTACCCAGACCCTTGTAGTACTTCTTCTCCCACCGGCGATCGTGGCCATGAATCTCCTTCCATGTCTCATACTCTTGCATTGTAAAGAAAGATTTGGAAATGATTGGATTTTTGGGATCTCCTTTCCACACTTTGACGATAGGGGTGATAAATTCGATCAAGAACTGTGGGATTTTAAGCAGGCTTGGAAATGCCACCTGAAGGAAGTTGATTAATAAACCCTTGATATGGCTACCGTCATGATCTTGATCAGTCATGATCATAAGATGCCCATAGCGGAGGCCCTTCGTGTCAGTGTACTCCTTTTTGTGCTGTAGTCCAAGGAAGTTCTTGATGTTCTGGATTTCCGCATTTTTGGATATCTGATCGACAGAGGCATCCCGGACGTTGAGCATCTTTCCTCGAAGGGGGAACACGCCAAATAGATCAGGTCCAACTATTGCTCGACCGGCCATAGCCAATCCCTTTGCGGAATCTCCTTCAGTAAGAATGAGAGTACAGTGGTGGCCCTCTTTAGTTCCAGCTTTGTTGGCATCTGTAAGTTTTGGATTGTTCATGCGTGATCGTCGATTGCCGTCCGACTTCTTAAGGATTTGATCCGCTTTCTTCTCAGCGAAATGCATAATATTTTCCATAACTTGGGTTTTGATGACCTTTTTGAGAAATTCCTCTGACAGCACGATCTTGCTTCCAAATTGGCTCGGCTTCGTTGTCAACTGTTCCTTGGTTTGTGAGGTAAATGCAGGATTGACAATCTGAGAGTTGACGAATACGAATATGTGGTTCCGGATTTGGGCGGGTTTGAGGCTTGCGCCAGTCTTGTTCCTTTTCTTCACTGTTTCGGCAAGTCTGTTACATATCTGGTCGGCAACTGCATTGACATGAGAACCACCCGATGTTGTCGCAATAGAGTTGACAAAGGACACCTGCTGAAACGAGCCATCGGATACGGCAAAGCCGACTTCCCAGCGAGGGTCCGGATTGTCAAGGAGGATTTCAGTTTTGTCTTTGGCGGCTTCCTCGCCCCGTTCCTTTTTGATGGCATTGGTATACATCGCCATGTACTGTTTGAAATTGCGGACGGGAATACGAGACCCGTTAAGTTTCACAATGACCTTACAAGTTCCTGCCATGTCATAAACTCTACGTTTTACCAGGGCCTCGAAGTCATCATCGACTCCCTCCATTCCAAACTTTTTGAAGTCTGGCGTGAATGTGACCTTGGTGTAATCCTGACCCTTACAATCAGTAATCTTTGCCTTGCCCATCTTGGACATGTTATTCGTCCAAGTTTGCTTGTATTTCTTGTTTTGCCTCGAGTCCGCTGTTTCGATGGTAAACTCCGTACTGAAGATATTACAAAGTTTCGCACCGTAGCCGTTTCGCCCACCAGTTACCTTTTGCTGCATGTCATTGTAGTTGGACGAGGTGAGAAGGTGGCCAAAGATCAATTCGGGAATGTAGAGTTTCTCTTTCTAACTATTTTGTTAGCGCATTGTTTTGGGGGGGGGGGGGGGGGTTAGATTGGTTAGACTGGTATGGCAAGGCATGGCAAGGCATGGCTAAGGAAGAGTAGGCGTACCGCGTGTATCTCGATTGGAATACCACGACCATTATTCCAGACACTTATTTCACCCGATTCCCTGTTTAGAGTGACTCGGATTTCGTCCATGTTTTTGTCATTGTGCTTGTTGTCGGCGGCATTGACAAGGATCTCGTCAAATATTTTGTAGAGACCGGGGACGTAGGAGACCTCTCTGTACTCCATTGCTTCAGATTCCGAGTTGTATACCCACATTTGACTGGTAGACCGCTCGATGGACCCGATGTAGGTGTCTGGGCGTTTGATGATGTGTTCTAGTTGGGTGAGCTGTACAGATTTCGCGCGGTCAGCAGAGCCCAATCCTCCATCTTTTGGGAAAGTGATGAATATATATATATAGAGAGAGAGAGAGCATGCATCGCTTACTTTCTGGTACCTCTCGCTGCTATCTGTTGGCGCAGCGACGCCATCCGTTCCGAATGATTCATTTTCCACATTTGAGAGCGGGTTCGCGGCAGACTTCTTGGCACCCGCAGCGTTCTTTCCCTTATTTGAAGCAGCAGCATTTGGGGGGGTGGCTGAGAGGACTGATGCATCGTCTAGTGTGGGGGATCTATCGATCTCAGAAAATTCATCCTCCGTGTCTACCTTGGCCTTCTTCTTGGATGCTGCTGCGGATTTTGGGGCAGCTTTCGGTTTCGCAGAAGCCTTGGTCGTATTCTTAGCTGGTGCTTTTGCTTTGCTGGCGGTAGTGGCTCTCTTTTTGGCAGCCTTTGCCTTTGGTTTCTGTGGGCGAGGGTTCATCAGCTACATCAACTACATCCTTTGTACCATGTCAAGAGAAGAGGGATGGACGTACAGGAGCCTCAGGGACAAAATCTGAGCTGGCGCCGTCGTCATCAAAGACGGAATCCGAGGGAGAATCCATGCTCACCGCAGTGAGACGGGGGTGCGGGCGGGTTTGGCTTCAGAGAGCGCGTAGACGAGCAGATGAACGAACGGATGTGCGACAGCCAACGAGGGTATGAATTGATGTCTGACAACAGGGGAGAGGGATGAACTCACCTTGCGTAAACGAGTGTCTAAGCTGCAGGAAGAGACGCGGTGAGAAAAGAGAGAAGAGAGAAGAGAGAAGAGAGAAGAGAGAAGAGAGAAGAGAGAAGAGAGAAGAGAGAAGAGACAAGAGAGAAGAGACAAGAGACAAGAGACAAGAGAAAAGAGGAAGGGAGCATTTGTTGGTTGGCGGGGATAATCTGCCGGGCGTCGCGCGTGGTTGAGAAAACGGAACAAGAGTTGCAGCGCTGACTCAGCAGAGTCCTTGCCCAAAGTAGCAAAACAACAACATAGCCAGTCCGTTTTCAGACTAGCGTGTTCCCTGCCCCCCTGCGGCAGTTGCGCCCTGACGCCGCTTTGGTTGTCCCGGGTCGAACCCTTTGGCTACAACATCGTGATAAGCAATGAATATACACAGTTCCAGGTAAATCGGATGACTTCTGGCTTCTTCTCATTTGCCTCTTTTTTGCTTCCCTCAGCAACACTTTGTTTGTTCAGATCCATTTTGTTGTTGAGGTTGAGACTATTACAGACGGAATAGTCATTCATTCAGAGAGCGCCAGAGACTACGTTTCCGACAAGCACAGCTTTCTTCATATTTCCCCCCCAAGAGAGATATGCTCAGCCGTTGCAGTGGAATTGTGTATGGAATCATTCTAAGTCTGGACTTGAATGTGTGCTTCCTTTTATATACTCTCTTCCACGGTAAGAAGAAACTGCATGTCACGGCTTTCATTAACCCTAGTTGTTCACTCAGTCAATCTTCAGCATTTCGAAACAGATAGCCCAACAACTTTGAGCTGGCTCTCCTACATCAGCCTTCATGCTCTTTGAATCACACAGTGTTTCTCTATGATTAAACATCTGACACTACTGTGTTTGAGAATGCTGATGCCTTTCACCACGTCTTTGCAAGGATATGCTCCTACTTATGCTATTGTGGATGACAGTTTCGAGGTGTTGTTCTCTCATATCAACACTGTTGAGCTTCTATAACCAAACACCCACTCCCCCCTTTTTCCTTTTACTCCCCGTCACCCACCAAAAGGCCCAGTGAAGGGCAATCTTTCGCGCAGCATCTATTACCTAAGACTGGTAGAGTTCCAAGATTCCATTGACCTACCGGAAATCTATATACGCACGTGAACTGGTCCCCTCCATCTCACCTGTAGGCCGACATAGCCTGTTCCAGACAAACTTTACTGCTAACGCGCTACCCCAGTCCATTGTGTCGTCGATCCTTTGGTGGAACCACGTTGGACCTGCTGATCCTATCTAAGGTCATACATACTAAATACCCCGTTGGATTCGATTTCACATCTTTACATTGCCTGGAGGCGATATTGACGTTGAGGCTTTTTTTTTTTTTTTAATGCCTCCTCTCTTTCCCTCTCAAAGGAGTGCCATCGGCACTGGACTTCCTTTCCAGTTGCTCAATTCGTACGTTTGATATTGTCACACATAATGATTCCGCATGGATAGTTTGGAGATATCCTCAAACGCCAGACACGTATCTACGCCTCAATGGCGTCCGAAGTTTCCTCGATTGAGAGCTGTGGGTTGGATCAAAATACATTCATATAATTTCTCCCTAAGATTATTTTGCTCTCTTCGGCCCCTTTGGTGGAGTGAGATATACCACCTTGCAGTTCCAGTGCCATCACATAAATTCTCCAGATGCTTTGGGAAATGAGAAATTTAGAATACGAGATATTCACAACCAGCAACACTTCTCCCGAGAGCAAGAAACCGCAATCATCCGGGCCATTTTCCCGGCAACGTTGTGGTTTTGTTTGGAGAAAGTATGACGTGGTATTAGGAGGCCATTTAATGGTGACGCAGAGGCTGGATTCACGTTGCGGTAATGTCTCTATATCTGGATGAAATTTCCGGCTCATCGGACTGTTAATTATTCAGCCATACAAAATCAATATCAATTTAACGGTCTCCGCTTCACGAAGCCGTCGTTTTGAAGTGGCCCGTCCTTTCGTTTCAAGGCATACCTATTAAATACACTCTACCAACTCCAACCTTGATTTTCTTCCGGTCCATGAGACGTATTCCCCCCTCGACTGCTGTTTTTCAAGGTTCTCCTTGTTTTAGCCATTTTGGGCCATTTTTCACAGTCCAATTTTCCTTCCGTCGTTGTTCATTTGTCGATCTCTATATCTCATGTTTGGGTCCTCCACGCGGCATGTAGGGCGTAACCATGGGTCATCTTAAGCCATTTAAGTGGTAACTGGAACTAAAAACTAGGATCGACAAGCCATCCCCACATCGTAAATCGCTCCACATAAAACACCTAGGACTTCGTCATCATTGAAATCGCAACAATCTAACACACTGCTCATAAATCGTGGCTCGACAGTCGAAATAGAATTTCTCAATCCAATAAAGGGCCGCTGGTGATAGTAAAATAAATAAAAATATAAATGAGGTTTAGTCATCCTTTGTTTTCCTACCAACATGTTATGCAAATGAAATGGCAAATTTTGATAGGGTCTCGTGGTAGAGGCGCAGCTCTGCAAATGATATGGTGTGTGCATACAGTACACACAAACACAATATTCGTATAAACTAAGCCAGGGCTCCGAGTCCACCGACCAAACTATTTTGATCGTCGTTCCATTTGATCTGGTAATAGTTTAAATAAGAAGCTGTGGGTGTGCTGGTGCCAACACCGTGTTTGGATCTCCTTGGCTGAGGCTGGTAGCCAATTAATAGTTCCTGCATATGTTAGAATTCTTGGCTTGTTAATTCGGCCTCATTAACAACAGCTGTATTAAATAAAGCATATGGCAACGCCGTTTGTTCTGGAAGCATGCAACGTTGGCGGATTTGCAGCCTGCTCAATCGGGGCTGAAGAATATGCATGGCTAACCTAGCCTTGAGAGATTTACGGGTGAAATATTCCCACTTCCCCCCGCAGACGCGGGCGGATTTATCCAGAGCGTCGCACCAACCCCTCGAGCGCCTTGAACGCGTATTTAACCGGTTCACAGAACAGTTGGCCGTCCAATAAACGGAGAGATTCACCCAAAGCATCTGAGTGAAGGGGAGCAGCAGGCGGAGGGGGTTGCATCTTGCTCACCTGTGCCTCGACTCCTAAAAATTTTGACTGTGCTAGTTTATTTTCTTGTCTAACATAGATTGTCCCAACTTTATTTGCCCTCGAAAGACAAAAAAAAATTTTCTTCAGTTCAAAGTTACGAAATCTCTTCCCGCACATTCATTTGTGTTTAGAGAGTGTGAGGAGAAGCAGTCCGTAAATGAAACTCTACCACGAATCATGCCATATCATGCTAGTTAGGTGCAAGAAATGTATCAAATTCGTGGTTGGCCCACCTGAGGGAGCGAGATGCCACACTGGGATTTTCACTCAACCCCGTATTTGTGCAAGGAAGCATTCACTGTGCAGCATGGAACAACGAACAGGAAAGAAGATACCCACGACGAGCATTGATGAAATATGCCTCGATTCGGAATATTGGACGAGGATGTTTCCCCTCATGCCATGGCTGTAGATCACTCAAGATCACAGGCTGCTGGAGATTTTTTGGGACCTCGTGTTGAATGTTTTCATGATCCATTTAGAGAAACATACTGCTACACAATGGAAGACATTCTCCGAGAGGTGGTGTCTAATAGAAACCTAATCAATTTGGAGCTCCATGAATGAGGTATAAAAGGTGAGTGTAATCCATTTGCAGCATCCTCATTTATATTCGTATCATCATTATTCCCGCTGAAGAGCCATCCCCTCTAAGACCAAAGCTAACCTGAGTCCAAAGGAAACATCCACTCTAATAAAGCAAAAAGAAAAAATGAAGCTCAATCTCTTTCTCATCTGTCTCATCTCAGGCCTTACCCCTATCTTCGGGGCTCCTGAGTTGGAGAAAAAGAATGCCGGTAAGCCCCGGCAGAATTAAAACTCCCTACGCAGCGTTCATTCGGATAACGTGTTTTATTCACAACAGCAAATGCGCTAGATACATCCCCTGCCACTAAAGGCACAGGCGACGCCCTCGCTGATGGTATGTGTTGTCTTTTTTTTTTTTTTTTTTTTTTTTTTTTTTTTTTTTTTTTGTTGTAGCCCCCTCCTCCCCCGCACCCCCTCTCACTTTTACATTCAACGAGAATTGCGTGAAACTGATATCTTTTTCTTCGGTCTGGTTAGCTTGCTATTGGTGCGAAGGAGTGTGCGCTGGTTATTACTGCTGCGACCCACGTCCGAACTGCTTCTATTCTTCAGGAAGTTGCTGGTGTTCTGTCTAGTTTGGCAATTCTCCTGATTACTACCAACCGTGGAAAAGCCGCACTAGGATGCATGGGAGCGATTCCATGTGATATAGGGGAAGTTGGAATGGCTTTATGTTAGGCGGTGGAATTCTAGAGAGAGAACACTGAACATTCTTTATGCAGTATTTGAAGTGCCCGATGTCGCTCGTTAGTCTTGGAGGAAAAGTTGATTGAAACGGATAGCATGAAAACCGCATGTAAAGAAACCCAGCAGAGGTTTCATATTTTCAGTCACCGAGAAATGAAGGATGTGAATACACTTTTGAGTTGTCCAAGTGAACAAATCATTTTCGGGAATTTATCATCACAATTATTGGTGAATTACCGCAAGCTTAGAACTAAGTGAAAAACAACTCCACACACCTGGCAGATAGCCTGAGGCTATGGCCACATTGAATACTCTTGTTGGGCATTCTGACAAACTTGGAGAGCACAGATCATGACATCTCTGCAAATGACATGTGTTCAACCCTCGTTAACTTTAATTCGCTTGCAAGGCAAAGGAATCAAATGTAAGGTCTTGCAGTGTTTTGAACTCAAAACGCGTCTCAGAGTTCTCTCTGGTCATCCACTCCTTCTGGCAGCCGTGAAAGGGTCGCCAGCCCTCGAAGCGAGCTCCAACAGACAGACATTCGTCTGATCTTTGGGCGGCTCTATTGTTGGCATTATATGTTGAGCTACAAAGCGTGGAATTCGTTAGAAAATATGCAAGCCTTGAGTAGAGGTCGCACTTGAGGGTAAAGACTCCTTAGGCTTTAGCTAGATGACAGGACTTGGACCTCGCATGCTGAATAGTCACGAGTGTGATGCATGGATGAACAGGATTAAATGCTGCCTTTATGCGATACCTAAATCGTTTCCTTTGCGGTGCATATTATGTCTGTTTCTGTTCATATCTCCATGGATACCTTCAGGACTGGTAAGGGATGTTGCCGGTGCGGAGGGGTGGAAGGGTGGAAGGTGGGCTGTCATATTATTTAAAGACCATGGCCAACAGCTGCTCATGCCCACCAAGTGTAGTAGGTGTGGTCGTCGTGCCAACAACAACAATGGGTGGGTACATTGGTCGAGATCGCATTTCTCCTCTTATTATATCCAGATAGTTGGCGAGAGAGAAAACATCCAAACAAAGCCTTAAATCTGAACAACATACGGCTTGTTCTGTCCAATATAACTAGTTAATTGCAAACTTTCCGCCGTTGACCAACCAACATTTCTCAACACCCCCCCCCCACCCCCACCCAGATTGTTTAGTAAGTATATCCATTGAGAACTCTCGGGCTGGTTGACCCGCAGAAGGATAGTTTAATTCCGTTTGCCCATATTTAATTTGTTTTCCATTTTTACAGAAAACTTGGATATTCCCAAAAGTTGTTGTTCTGGTTCAAGGTCAAGTTCATGTTTGTTGAGGTTGAGGTTGATGTTTTTCCTGCTTCGGAAACTTCTTAAATTAGCCTGCAATTAGCGACCGCGTTAAAGCCTGTTTAGGTATTAGTTAACTAGTGTTGGGGGACCTGGCTGACTAACCGCTTACGGCATCCGAGAAGCCTCCCCCTTAGTTACCTGCTTATAACTAGTCGTTCACCTCCAATCTGCAACAAACATCCCAATTTTCTGCCTCTCATTATGCCATTGGTACCTGTAAAATAGTACCGCATAGATTCTCTAGTAGCGCTGCGATTTTTGGTCGCTCACCCTCTCTTGGTCTTGCAATTGTCGCCGGCGACTGCATTGCAACTTATGCACTCATTTGATTGGGCTCACTTCTGTTGTTTTGCCAGGAATTCTAGTCTTGTTTGGAACCCGCCTGGTTCCCGCGACTTGTCAAATCACGTCTGGGTCTCGTTCCACGGCCTAAAGACGTATCTCGTCCCCTGATATTGCACTGAAATGCAATTTCTTTAGCGTTCAGTTTTTACCCACCCGCCGCAGAAACCCCATTCGTTCTCACATTCACGGTGACATGGATCCGTCGCCAGATTCACCTATTGACGCTCGGTCTTCCTTTGACTCCTCCGTCAGCCGTGAACCGCAACTGACGGATTCGATGGTTACGGTACCTCTTTCGGACACCCCATACAGCCCTAAAGCTCCTGATTCCATTAGTAGTGTCTCCAATATATCTGCTTCTCAAGTTGTCGAGACCCCCCCGTATATTAGTGAGGGAGAATACACAACTGTAGAAAATGAAAACACTCCCGGACGGCAATCGAAGAGCCGATCAAGGAGCACAACTTCTTTTTCTTCTTCTTCTTCTGCAAGATCCATATGCAGTAGAGGAAGCAATGGACAGGAATCTCAAGAAGGAAGTGATTGCGTGGATTGGGGAGAGTTGGAGAAAACAGAGGAATTGGAGTCAAAGAGTGAGACAGGTGATGAGGTAAATTAACACATTGGAGATTTGAACCGTATTATATCACAGGAGATATGCTGACTGACATAGTCTACTGCTCTACTTCTTGCGAGGTTAGAACAAGAGAATAACGCACTCGTCGGAAACCCCAAGTCTGGCTCGCATATCCGAAAGGATTCCCGGCGACCGTCCATTCATCAACTCAGAAAGCTCGTTGACGATCCCTCAAGGTCTTCCCTGCGATTTTCTCAGCTCCCAACCCCTCATATGACTGATCTGGACTTTTGGGCTGCACTTGTTGCCGATTACACTCGCACGGCTCAGCGGCTGCCAACTTTGACTTCCAACAAGATAAGAGCAGGCGTACCTCCACCATTAAGAGGGGTAGTTTGGCCAAGTATTGCTGGTGCTATGGATTCAGAACTTCTAGAAGAGTTTGAGAGACTCAGCGGGGAGACCAGTCCCTACGAGGGCCTAATCGGCAAAGATATTGGTAGAAGTTTTCCTAACGTGGATATGTTTCGCGATCCGAATGGAGAGGGGCAACAGATGCTGGGAAGAGTATTGAAGTGTTTCAGCCTTTATGATAGCAAGATAGGGTATTGTCAGGGACTGGGTTTTGTTGTCGGACCTCTTTTGATGCACATGAGCGATGCAGACGCTTTCTGTGTGCTTGTGCGGTATGTCCTCCTGTTCCCTTTGTTTGGCATTCACCTTGACTAATGCCATCTTCCATCCACAGCTTAATGGATCATTACGATTTGAGGTCTTGCTTCTTGCCAACTCTCTCTGGCTTACACCTACGGATATATCAGTTCCAGACCCTCCTTTCTCGACATTTACCGGAGCTCCACGCTCATTTGGAAGCCCTGAAAATTGAGCCCGTTTATGTATCGCAATGGTTTTTGTCATTCTTCGCGGTTACATGTCCACTTCCAATGCTCCTTCGCATCTATGATGTCTTGCTTTTGGAGGGGGCTTGTGAAACCTTGATGCGTGTCGCGCTTTCGCTCATGCAGCGAAACCAGAAAAAACTCTTGGTATGCGAAGAATTTGAGGATGTTATGCAACTGTTACTCGCAAGAAACATATGGGATACGTGAGTGTTTAATCTGTTCTTGAGCATGATGACTACGTACTAATTCATTCCTCTCAATAGATATGGATGCAATGCGGATACACTTGTTCAGGATTTTGTATCTTTGACCTCCCTTGTCACACGGGAGAGCCTTAAAGAACTTGAAACCAGTTATAGGGAATCACAAGGTACCTCAACCAGTGTCTACTTCCCTCAGATGCAGGCTGTTGCTTCAAGGTTCTTGGGTCGGCTCTGGGCGGGATCTGCTTCCCTTAACTCGACTAGGCCCCTTACATTAAATCCCAACGCTCCCGCGTTAGTTTCACGCTCCTCCAGTGTTGTACGACGTACCCCATCCAAACAAAGTATGGCTTCCACACTAAATTCCTTCGAATCAACATCCGACGCTAGCACCGCCCCGACTGAGCCTTCATCAGGCCCTGCTTCCGCTGTTGATTTGACGAAACGTACCACGAAAATGACAGGAACTTCGAACCCAGAGAGGGATCTACACACCCAAATCGAGGACTTACTTATTGCTTTGACTGACATGCAACGAGAACACGCAGCCTTGGCGAAAGAATTACAAAAAGAAAGGGAGGAGCAGGAGGAAGATCAGCAAACAGCTAGGCTAATGCTTGAATGCCTGAAAAAACATCCAAGCGCCGAGCAACATGCAGACCTAATCGCCAAGGCCACCAGTCGGTTTTCTCCAAGAGAATCCCGCCATGTCTCCATTCACCAAACTAAACACCAACTGCGTGAAGAGGTGGTTATGTGGAAGGAGAAGCACGGCGTTGAGTCTTCGAGATGTCACGATCTGAGCAGACTTATTGACGAACAGAATAAGAAGTATTCTCACATGCAAGAGGAGCTTAAAGAAGCAAGGTCCCGACTACAAGATGCGTCTAAAGACAAACAACGACTTGAGAAAACCATTCAGGAATTGCGCGTGAGGAGAAACGCGCGATCAGATATCCCTCAAGAAACCCAAGGTTCAAATGGAACAGTGGATCGAAATTCGACCGGCCTTCGCGAATTCAAACTTTGTGGAGCTGGTTCGATCAACTCTATATTTTCGAAACGAACAAGCAGCCTTGGGGCAGGGGCGCTCATCGTTGCCGAAAATTCTCAGGTTTCTCCTGACGACGATCTTGTTCTTGAACTTGTTAATGCGAAAACTTCTGAGGCAGTTGCTCGACAAGAACTCGAAGAGGTGAAAGCAAAACTGGACTCGTTGAGGAAGCTGATCAGCCGCTCGGCAGACAGCTCACCCAACCGATCAGGCCCTATGGAGTTGAGTCGCAGCCTTACACTTAACACGCCTGTCCTATCCGGAACGATTTCAAGATATCCCGCCGAACCTCCTAAAACACCAACCTTGTCTGCTGGTGCGGGGGGATTTTTCAGCGGATGGACGAAACGAACCCCTTCTACTGCCTCTGAATTGCGTTAGTTGGATGTCGACTGTATCGGTAGACCTTCTTGAGCCTATACTTCGCTGTGGAGTAGATAGAAATTCCTTGGTTGTCGCTCGGTTGGTTTGAGCGGTTTTTTGTGAGTTGCTGAAATTCTGAAGCTGACCTCGTTCGAGGTCAGCATATGGCATTACCTATCTGAATACTTGATTCTGCTCCGTCCAGCATTTAAAGTTTTTCTTTTTGACCACATCTCAATACATTCTTCTTCGCATGTCGCTGAACGGATCTTATCATTGCAGACAACTTTCTGACTGACTGGAGCCATTTGGTCATTTTTGTACCCTTATACACACATATTACACGATCCTTCGAATTCATTTGTTCGGTTCTTGTTCTAATTATTTTCTTTACTTTTCTTTTCTCATCTCACTTTCCATTCTCTACCTTTCTCAACTCCCGTTTTGTCTCTTCTATATACATTTAGTCTTTCTCTTGTCCCCTCTGACCAACACCATTTTCCAGCAGTTGTACCATTTTGTAATACCACGTGTCATCCTTGAATTTCAACGTGTCTACCTATTTTACCAGTTCTACTTCCCTTCCCATGAAACCCTGAAAACCCTTTTTACATCTGACTCCGGATCGGCTATGTTAATTTTGATCTTCAAACACGTGACTTTTCCCTTGACACATCTCAATCATCTCATGCACTATATAAACTATGCCTTTTGCCCTCGCTCCCGTTGCACTCTACAGTTGTGTCATCATATGATATGGAAAGGGTGAGCATACATTTTCCTCTTTCTCTTTTCACAATGTTATATATATATACCCTTGGCATTGACAATTCAATTGATTCTTTTGGTTGGTATTAACTTTTTGCTCTCAGCCTGGTCGGCAATTTACAGTTTCTCCTTTCTTGGATCCCTACATTTCTTCTCTATTGGTTCTTTTAGGGGTTTATCAAATTATTTTAGTGTGCGGGTTGGAGAGTTATCAGCTCTGAACATATCACTATTAGAATGTGATTTTCTAATAATTTGTCTTGTTGCTCTTGTGCTGGGTCATTGCTAGCTAGTGTATATGTCGGAGAAGATCAATTGATTTGCCGGAAAAACCTCTGTTAATAATATTCTCTATGCAGTCGCTTAAACGGCTACAATGCTACTATCATAGGTCTTTAACAATCCTGCTGTACTTTTAGTCGAGGCAGCTCAGTGGCACAGGTTGATATTTAGGAATTCATATATAGCATGCGAGTAATTTCCGTCGCAAATTCAAAATCCTCCAGTCGATAAACTAGGCGGCAAATCCTCCTCCCTAGTCCCCCAATCACTCTCCTCCTTTCCAAGAACCAGCTCCAAGACACCACCTTTCTCAAAGAAATCATGCCCAATCCAATTCCGTCGCCAATCTTTCCCATCCCGCTTCACGCTCTGGATATAAATCGCACCATATTTAGGGTCAAAGTTAATATTCCGCACATTGGCAACATTACCAGTAAGGTCGTTGTAAATTCGCACCTCTTTAAAGAAAGGGGGTGTGATTAGATACACATCCTGGCCAGCGACAGGGAACAAGCCCATCATCGCCAGCGCTAGGAATGAACCCATCGCGCCGCTGTCGTCGTTGCCGGGAATGCCGTTGAGAGAATTGTTAAATTGTGAGGGGATGTATGCGTGGGCGCGCTTTGCGGATAATGCCGGTCGTCCGGCATAGTGGTATTGGTATACTGGGAGGAAAGCTTGTTCGTCGCCCATGTACAGCAGGCCGGACTCGTGCAGGAAATTGAGACGGGCAGTGTATGCATCTGGACCGCCTAGGGTGGCTATGAGCGATGCCATGTCCTGAGGAACGTAGCTGATGGTTTGTAATTTTGATTAGCATAGGGATAAATAGAGATTAATGTTGGGAGCGTGAGGGTTGGGGACCAATATACGTACAACGTGTACATAAACAAGCTACCCTCATACGACTCTCCGCCTAGAATATTCAGGTAGCATGAATGCTGGTTTAGTAGCGGGCTACAGTGGATTGGATCCTGATAGTCCCATGTCCCGTCCTCAAGTCGCGGCTGGAGACACCCTACAAATCCAGTGTCTGTCCCGTTGATTGCACTTGTCTGGTTCTCCTTGTACACATTTTTCCAGAACTTCGCTCTCTCCATGTATTTGGCATAATCGCCATGATGGTCCAGGGCTTTGGACACCAATGCAATACAAAAGTCATTATATGCATATTCGACCGTACGCGACACGCTACGGGTGCGAAGCCCGTTACCAATTGGCCTACCATCTGACGGAATATATCCCAACTTCTTCCAACTTTCGAGGCCTCCACGGCCTTCAATTTCCCAGTCATGTGGGGTGGATTCTGCGTCCTTTAGCAAGGCCTGGTACCCGGTTTCCCAATCAATGCCGGGAAGTCTCTTGACAAACGCGTCCGCAAGGACGACATCTGCGTTGGAACCTCCCTGAGTGAACCCCTTACAAAGCGACATGCGACAGTCAGGAAGAAAACCCTCGTGCCGGTAAATATCAATCAGGCTGCGAACGAAGAGAATCTGAGACCGAGGATCAAGAATTGTCAGGAGTGGATGTATGCTACGAAATGAATCCCATATGCTGTGTACGCAGACCGTCAGAATACAAATGATTTTCCCATCTCCTTAGAGTAAAGGAAAAGGAGGTGGGGGGGGGAAACAAAACGAGACAAGTAAACACAACCAGGCTACCTACCAGTAAAAGCTATCGTAATAAGGCTCGTCACTTTTCCATAGAGGATTCTCATCGGTGTAATCCTGTGGGCTGATCATTGTTCGATATATCCCACTCCAGAATATAACCTCCATATCCTTAGGAACACCTCCCGCGTTTATCTCTATGACTTCGAATTTCTTTGCCCATGCGTCCCTAGCTGCTGACATGGTACGGTCAAAGTCGAAGTCGGGTTGTTCCCTCTCAGCATTTAAACAAGCTCTATCAGCATTTATAAAGCTAGTCCCCACGCGTACAAGTATCTTTCTGTCTTTTGGCGTACGAAATTGAACAAATGCGCCCAACGGCACGTTACCCTCCGCAGCATCGGGATCAGATTCTGATATAATCGTAGGCATAGGTGCGCCACCTTTGCTGCTTGTGTATATTCCCGCTTGGCGGATGTCTGCGCTCCTAAAATCCATGCAGAAATATAAGAAATACGACCCTTTCCCGAAACTGGGATTAAACGATCCACTGCCAGTAATACGACCTGTTTTAGGGTTAACAGAAACTTTGCTCTCTCTGCGTGTGTCGGACAGGTCACCCAAGTCAACCAAGATGAATGGGCTTAGTGGCACATTTTGACCTGGGAATGGCCTTTTCGGAAAAGTGAACTTGTACAGAGCGCTACGGTTGGTTACGGTCATCTCTGTGGAAATCGAGTTATTGAGGGTGATCCCAAAGAACCCAGGGCGGGCCTTGACACTGTCTTTTATCCAGCTAGCTCCACGTTCCTTTTTGTTGAATACACATTTTTCGACCGCATCGTCCGGGCAGGCTGCATGGGCAAAAATCGGGAAACTTCCAAAAGATGAGCCCTAGAACTCGCGGATTGTGGTTAGAATCTTGAACCACGTCCACATGTGTACAGATTTCCCGAGGAACTGTATCGCCATGAACAGTCCCATGCCCTATCAAAAACGGAGCTCATCGATATTCCATGCACGCACTTGAAGAGGAAGAAAAAAAAATTATTTGTCATACCCCTCCAGTGCCCGAGTCGTGCATATGGGAGAAGCCCCGAACGACAGTCACATTCGAGTCAAAACCGCCCTGAGTCTCTCCATCCGTATCAGGCCCTGCCTTCACCATTCCTAGGAATCACGTTAGGACACAGAATTCCCAGGCTCTTCGCGAGAACGTAGAACAATACATACCAAATGGTAAAGTTGCCCCAGGGAAAACATGACCTGCAGTTGAGACAGTTAGATCTCAAATGTCCGCAAAATGGGAAGTGAGAACAGGGAACAGCCAGGAAAACCGACCACCATTGATGGTCCCTATAAGTGGATTGACTAAATCCATAGGCCGTTTCGACCTCGGACTCCCAGCCGCCGCAGGGCTGGTCAGGAGTGAAACGCATAATGACAAGACAAGAGCAAATGTCAAGCCGACGCTCAGCCACGCCATAATCAAACGTGCCCGGCGGCTTTTCACAAGTAGTCAAATGTTCATCTCGAGGAACTGGTACGCAAATAGAGATAACTCGTTATGTGCAAGATAGAACTGCTTGGGGGATAGTTACTAAATGAACGAACCCGGCTGGGGCTGGATCAGGATTATATATATTTGTATAGCGTTAGATTATAGATACCATCAGCGATCGGATTTAAAACCCAACCACCCAAGTTGCGCCCTTGTTGAACGACAGTAACGTTAACGTTACCTAGCAATGGGTAATATTTCACAGCCATTGATGGGCTTCTCTGGCATCCAGCTCCCCAACAAGATCGTTCGAAAGTGTTTCCTTGCCTGCAGAGTAGTTTAGTAGTTACAGAGTAACTAACTTGACTACAGCAGGTGGAGAGGCGATCGCCCATATACACTTAACCACGGCGACCAGGTGAAGGCCACGGATTATTTTGCACCTCTCGCAAGGATTGTTTTCCTTCTCTGGGTCTGACTGCAATTGAGAGCTGAATCGCGCAGGCCTTGGAAAAGAATAATTAGAACCGGGGTTTCTCTTTAAGTAACTAGGTATGACTCCGTACTTTAACGGAAATACGGAATTTGAGGACGCGCACCACCCCTGAAATTTACTTAACTACTGTGTTAGTTCATAATTCTTGTCAAATTTGCATTATTCGTACGGAGAAATGTTAAAACTGATCTTAATTAATCTCCATTTGGAGAAGATCCGTCCTTAACCCAACCTATATAGAGTGACTTCTGAACATGGATTTTGCGGAAGATCGCAGCAGAAGTGGCTGAGTGGAGTTCGGGCCCGAGAACTACATTAACTATTATTAGATGTAGATTGAGACGTCGGTGAAGATTGCTAAGTATGGTAGGATGGAGCACGACAAACGAGAAATGGAGTTGATGATTTAGTAGCTGGAACATTGCATTCCTGTAACTACCTGAATTTAGTTATTGTGCCTAACTTCTATCCATGGCACACATCACAATTGACTTTAGGGGCGTGTTTAGAATTATTTAAAGGGATCCAATGGTTTGCAACAGAGGGGAATTCCGAAAATAACAAGAATGTATGACATATGAACCCCCATCTGCAATACAATGCATATATGTGTACACACATGGTTGATGGATGAAGAGAGGAGAGAATGATAAGAAACACTTCACAGTTATTCATATTTATTTCTTTGACCCAGGCCAACGAATATAACCATTCTGCTGAAAAATAATAGCAAAACATCGGGGCAAATTGCCTACAGAATCATTGAGCAATTATAAATTATATTTTTAACTGGCTACACAGAGACTATTTAAATCATTTCACCATATCATTTTCATACACTCAATTAAAATCCTTCCCTATCTCTCCTAAAATCGATTCATAGTAAAACTCCGCCCGTCACACAACATCCGCCAGATTGAAAGCTGCGCGTACAATTCTGTAACGTCATTAAACGGATGAAAACACGCAACGAATCCCACCAAACGCCAGTGACCCTTCTATAGCTATGCTGGTACAATAAATACTGCGGGAACCCGACTCGACATACATTCCTATCAATGCCCATAAGCACTTTCTATATCCGCCTTATACTTCTCATGGATCGCTTTCCTATTCAGCTTCTCCGTCGCTGTCGTCAGGCCCTAAAATGTCGCGCGTATCAGCGTGCCCCAACAAACTGGTTTGGGGGGTGGGGGGTGGGGGGGAGGAGGAGGCAGACCAAAATACATCTCCCACACATGGGGCAAGTCTACATAAGAACAGTTAAAAAAAAGTGCACTCACATTCTGGGGGGTCCAAAGCTCATCCACAAGGACAACACTATCAATAATCTCAAGTCCCGTGAGACCGGCCTTCCGCCCAGCAGCTTGCATATTCTGGAGCGCGACCTGTCGCAGTTTCTTGTCGTGCACCAGCTCATGAAGCCCTTGGCCTTTGACGATACCGTTTTCGGCAGCTAGCTTCTTCAACGCGGGCTCGGCAGGAACCACGATTGCAATTGGCTTGGCTTTATCTGGTGCTGCGTAGACGCAGATGTTCGCCACAAAACCCACTGAACGATATACCGATTCGAGCTATGGTTATCTGTTAATGAATACCGTATCGAACGCGTTTGGAAAATGTGTAGCGTCAGCTCACTTTTTCTAGTGGAATATATTCCCCGTTCAAAGTCTTGACCAGACTCTTCTTGCGGTCAATTACCTTAAGATGGCCGTTTCGATCCCACTCCCCAATATCTCCCGTTTTAAACCAGCCATCAGAGGTCATGACTTCAGCCGTTCCGGCCTCATTGTTCAAGTAGCCTTCCATGACGCTATTCCCGCGAACCCAAATTTCACCTTGGGGAGGAGTTGAGTTGGTGAAATACCCTGCATCCGGGAAATCAACCAACTTAATCTCAATGCAAGCGGGGATATCACCTAAGGTTTCGCCCTGCCAACCCCACGGATCGGAAACAGATGTCATCCTACGAGATTTCGTCGGTTAGTTCTTCTCTCTCCTAGGCCAATGCAAGGTATCACTTGATATTTATATAATTGGGTCTTACGCTGTCGTTTCAGTTAGGCCATATCCGATAACCATAGGTGCTATAACCAGGGAGATGAATTCCTGTGTTTCATGAGCAATAGGCCCGGCTCCATTCATGACGAACCGGAGTCTACCTCCAGTTGCATCAATAATCTTTTTGAAGATCACTGAGTTTAGAATCCCAGACCCTCCCAATTGACGATTCGTAAGCTGGCGCTTAAGGTAGAATGCTGTCCAGAAAAGGTTCTTCGAGATTAACCCGGCTTGTTCAACTTTCATAATGACGCCCTTCCTCACGGTTTCCCACACAGCGGGTACTCCAACCATCAAAGTTGGTCTGAGCTCTCGTATGTCGCCCTTGCAGTTTCGCATCGATGTATCTGCAATCGTTTTCGGGTTTCCGTAACCCATTGGACAGCCCCAGAATAGCGCTGCATGCTCAAATACAAATTCAAAAATGTGAGCCAAGGGGAGGAATGTTAGGACAACATCGCTAGGACTGATTTCGCGTCCAACCAAGGAATCAATCCCAGCAACTATTGCACTCCAAATCAGCACATGAAAAAAAAATGAAAAAAAAAAATATTGTGATGCAATAATTAAAAAGTTGTGTTTTCTTCCATACCTGCAGCAACCACATGTCTGTGTTTCAGGGGTATACCCTTTGGGGGCCCCGTGGCACCGGATGTATACATAATCATGCCGGTGTCATCCGCGTCCGGAGGAACCGGACCCACCGGATTTTCTTCTCCAAGTTTCCTGAGCTCCTCGAAGCTTAGTAGAGTTATACCGGGGTGTTCAACTCTCAAGGCGTTTAACGTCTCCTGCTTGAGCAGACGCGTATTGTTGTAAATGACGACTTTGAAACTTTTAGCATCGCCCAACAGTTTGATGAGTGATTGTAAAAGTTGCGGATCTGTGTACAAGGCTTTGGAATTGGCTTCTGTCATTGTATGCCGCAGCCCTTCTTCGCCAAGGGTGTCGTACGAGGTAACGATGGACATGGATTGTGAGATTGCCCCATGGGCAGTAGCAAGCCAACGATCACTGGTACCTGCGTAGAGGTGGAGCCTATCGCCCTTGCCCAGGCCCAGCTTCCTTAGGCCCGCTCCGATTTGTAGGGTCAATCTCTCGTACTCATTGAAAGTCATGAAGGTGTAGCCGCTCAATTCAAAATATGTCCAGTCTTTGTCCACATCCCGCTCCTCGCCGTTCACCATCTTCTTAACCTTTCTGGTCTCGACGTGGACATCCAGAAGCTCCCGTGAGCCCATACATTTTGCATTGCCAAATTTCTCAGCCCCGCGCCTGACAATGTCGTAGACAGTATTGATCCCTTCCTCGGGCCGGGCAAGCAATTTATCTTTGTAATTCACATTTCGACGAGGGATTGTTTCTCCATCCACGGGATCGTAGCCGGGAGCATCGACAGTAAACGGGGTTTTCTGTAAAGTGGCACGTTGACGGAGAACATTAGCAAGTCTAGTCTTCCTTTCAGCCATATTATATTCATCGTAGAAGTTTAGGTATGCCATATATTGTTAGAGTCAAAAGGACACACAAAGAACCAAAGGAAGCCTGCCGGAAGAGATATTGGAAGAGATATTGGAAGGGACACGACTTCCATTTTATAATCTGGTATAATACCTAGGTAGAAAAGTTTGTATGTGCCGTTCATGTCCATGGGCACGCGGCTATTTGCAAGCAAGGAAACCAGCAACCCAAGCAGTGTGGAAGGGGTAGCGGAAGGGGAAAAACACGAGCAACTCACAGCGAAGCTCAGCGACATAGCGGTGAGCTCAAAGCATATGACACCGAGGCACAGAACGAGAGCTGGAAAGCATACACGAATTGCTGAAGTGATTGGGGTAAAGACGATATATACTGGATAGCGGTGTCCTTGACTTCTTGGAACCTTGGGTTTGAATGGCTAAATGGCTAAGCTGGTGCTGGCGTGACGTGTAGTTGGGAGACGGACGGCTTTGCCGAAAAACAATTGGCCAGAAAGCAAATTGGCTAACTTGAGTAGCTTTTCAACAGGTCTTCAGCTTGTCAGGGAGACTGCGAGGGTTTTGGGGAGTAGAGGAGTAGGATGGAGAAAAAGAGGAAAGCTGAAGTTTGACAAAGATTTTGAGGTTTGAGGTTGAGGTTGAGGTTGAGGACCACAACTGCAGGACCGAGGGCATCACTTAGCTAAGTTAACCCTGCAGTGAAAAATATCGTCATACTTTAGCTAAACTGATTTTTGTAGCTTGCTGTAGATAACCGATGTGCATTCGTATGTGCATAACATTACAGGACTGTGCAATATTTATCACTGACCAACAGTTGCAATTGATAGCTGCATCTTCTGGAGAGTAGCCATATTATCTCTTGGTGCCCAAGCCCGTAGGAAGACTGGGATAATTTGCTGAGATGGATATTTTAGTTACACGCGGGCGAGTTACTGCCGAGTTAACTGCCCCAGGGTGGCGGGGCAGATCCGCAAATCTACGTCTTGTCTTAATTTCTCCACCTTCATAACCCAATGATTATTTTATTTCTCTACCAATAGGCATTGTTGGTTATTTTGCTCTTCTATGGTCTTCTAACTAGTGATGTTTGGAATATATCAATGCCTTCTATCATGTGAATGTTTGTCAGGCTATCTATCAAGTTATCGAGGAACCTTTGGATGACCCAGGGTAGCTAGGTCATTAGCCACCCCAAGGTGGTTTACAACTATCAATCATGTCTTCTTCTGTCATGACTCGATGAAGTTAAACATGAACCCTCGAATAACGATGAAGCTGTCCTGGAACAGTCAATGACTAGTTACCCACAGGATACTTGATCAAAATGACTTCAAAATGTTCTGAGGGTGGCCATTTTCAGTCCATCTCTCGTATATCAAGTGACCTCTTCTCTTTTGCAGTCAACGATGAAGATCACGGACAATCAGATGTCACAGACAAGGTCCACTCCGAAATCGGTTCCCAAAATGCTTCAGTCGTTCATTCATAAAATGGGGCACATAATGGGGCTCCCCATTCACCTCAGCGATGAATAATAGCTGAGGTCCCCGAGATCCTTTACCGAAGAGTCACCGAATACGGGGTTAGCTAGTAAACCAACCAACCAGTTAATTAGTTAGTTACAACAGTAGCTAGCTAGTTCAGTGGGCAAACGAATCACCGAGAATTTAACAATGATTAATTAGCTGCTTTTAAGCTAGCGGTTGCGCAAGATAGATATTTGAGAACAACTTCATCTGGCGGGAGTCGATCAGAGCGGGGTCGAGTTTACATCTTGTTTGCCTCGACTGCTCTTTTCTTCTTTCAGGCACCAAGGTTCTGAAAGCTCGAGGACAGATATACGGATGAGCAGCAACAAGTCTCGTCGTAGAAACAAACATCCTTCCCGGCCGTCTGAGATCCGTGCATCTCCTGCTCGCTCGCTCGCTAGCTGCAAGGCCCAGAAACTTATAGTTATTAGAGACATCTTAAATACGTTCTCTTCTCCACCATATTGCCGTTAACAATATTTAGGATGAAACCAGATGCCAAAAAATGTCCGACAAACCTACTCTGCAATTCTTACCCGGAGAAATCCTCCATATCATACATTCCTTCCTCTCCGCTGGTTCCAAATTAACCTTCTCCTTGACCTGCAAACGTTTCTATAACAGCTTCTTCGAAAACGTTCCTCAATCCTACCTCTCAGACCCCGTCAAGCGCCAGGAATTCCAGCAGGTCGTTCAAAACTCGGCTGTAATAGATGATCTGAAGGTTTACGAATTTATGCTTGCCCGCGAACTCTGCGGATTCAAATCCGGCCCCAAACTATGTTGCAGCGCGTGCAGCTCCACCCATCTCCCGCTCTTCTTCCACCCCCGCGACCTTGCCAAACACTCCAATGAGCGCGTTTGCCTCAAACACATCAAGGGCCTCTGGATAGAACCGGGTAAATGCTTCAGTTTCGCGGATCTGCATCTGTCCTGCGGCCCGATAGACATGCTCTACAAGGTGCAGACTCCCCGCTGTTCAGCGTTGAGCCTGGACGACAGATACGTATACAGGTATCTACTGTGGACGCATTACGATATCCTAACCTTGCCCAGGGATGAACGTGCGTCCAAAGAACAGATAGCAAAGATCCTTGATGGCTTCGACCTCCCCACTTGTCCGCATTTGCGCCTCAGTGACCCCATGATCATAGATCTCTGCGACATCCCGCTCAACACAGTCGAGGAACCACTCAACCAGGAATGCCCACCAATCTTCGACCCAACCGATATCCGCGCAAAATGCACGTTCCCATGCTGCCTCACTTCGGTTTGCTGGACCACGCACACCAGCGTTAAGGACCCGCAGTGGAAAACTATCTACCTCCATGTCCTCCGCAAGATTCGAATTAATACCGCCATAGACCGCGTGTGGTTGGCGCAGTTGATGCGCCCAAATGATGCCCTCTTGAGACGGCACTGGGACGATTGTTTCAGATGGAAATCGCATATGCTTGCGATCGAGAGGGAGAGATATGAGAACGAGGCTAAGGAAGGTGCTGACGGTGGCGGTGGTGGTGAGTATGGTACCCGTGCCTACAGTGAAGCATACCTTGCTCGAGAAACCCTACTCCGCCAGCGCGAGGATGTCGTCAACCGCCTATTCCACCCACGCCGTCCACGTAACGGCCAGGGTCTCGTACGTGGGCTGGAGGGTCAAATCAAAAACATTTCTCCGAACCCGATAAATAATATACCTATGGCCAGAGTCAATGGTGACAACGAGCCAGAGATACCCAGCCAAATTACGAGCAATCAACGCCCCTGGACGCCCCCGGCCTCACCGCTGATAACGAGCGAAATGTGCCGTGATATATTCATACAGAATCCTTCTCTTCCAGAGTCCGCCACATCCCTTTCAGATATGCGATATTCAGAGGGCGAGCTCTTCACACCGTTATTCAATGCAGACGAATTTCAGCGATATGGCAAACGGGGACCCCAGGCTGTCACTGCTGAGGAACGTAGGAAGCATTTGTCATGGCTTGGACGGCTGTTTACCTTCAGCATCTGGTAATGACGGATAGGAAGAGATGAGGCGAGATATTTGCTCAGTTTAGAGGCAGATAGATATATGCATTTGATGGGTTTTCCCCTTTTGCCAAGCAGAGCATGGCTCGTCGAGTTAATTCCTACAACCAGAATAAGTAATATTTAAAAGCCAAGATAAATAGTTTCATGTGCATACGCAAAATTTCTTATTAAGGGACGTACATGATACAAAAGAATAAAGAAGAAAAAGAGGCAATACTTTAAAACATTACGACGCGAGCAGGATTCGAACCTACGCCTCCGAAGAGAAGAGATTAGTAATGATTAGACTTTGTCGGTCAAATTCTAGTCTCTCGCGTTAACCACTCCGCCATCGCGCCAGCTGACAGCGAAAACCAGTCCGGAAAATAATTTAATGGTTGTGCCTTTATCCACAAACGGACCAAAGGCAACCCATCCCCTGTTAAAATGGGTGAGTTGTCAATATGATTTGCAGTCAACGTAATCATGATTTTACCCTTGGGTCATGTAAATATATGATCACTGGAGATAGAATTTCTCATTTGATTTTAACTGTATCGCCGGGTTTAAATAAATCGAAGGATGCTGCTGCATCCGACCCGGAGCAAGTAGAACTGTAGTGATGTGTGAGCGCGGGTGTAACTATAGTTGCCCGGGTTTGTTGAAGCCGGGGGTCTGTTTATAACAAATACTGGTGGGCACACAAGCACCGAACAAAAAAGCAGATGAAAGAGAAATTATAAAAAGAAGAAATGAATTGAACAACTGGCTCAAACCTCTCAAACGCCTAAAAGATATGGCTGCGGCAAAAAAGAATATGCAACTTGATGACAATGCTCTAAGTAATCACAAACTAGTTGCCGTATCCCACAACCTCTCGAAAAATTGAATGCTACCTCACTTACCACTGTTCCAATCGCTTTGAAAAGGCGAATCGCAATCGTAGCAATGCAATGAACAAAGGAGAGAATGACGTGCAAAGGTCACACAGACAAGAATTCCAAAATACCACAGAAACTCCTTGGTGATATACCCCATATGCACAGAGCAACCCTCCTGTTACAGAATTCCATTTTTACTGTCCACTCCATAAATCCGCTCCATTGTCTGAACAATTTCGCTCTCACTCGTCTGTTCCACGTCTGACCTCATCTTTTCACCCTTACGACGAATGTTGCGCACCTTCCTGTCGTTTGCCAGGATTTTCGCAAATTTGGATTTTTCTCTGATGACGGAGCCCTTCCAGTAGAAGATGTAGATTGGAATGGTAACCATGAATGAGATAATACCCATAATTGTCGAGGGCCATTCAAGCTGATATTTGGTACCGATTGTTTTGTACACTGAGAACAGTTGAGAGTTAAATGTATTAGAAAAAAGACTAGAATTATAAACGGTCATTTGGAATATGTACGGAAAACGTACATGGCGTTGAATACATTGCCGCAATTCCAGCAAGGAAATCCCTTGCTAAGGCATTACCACCCGTCGCAGATGCCGAATATGGTCCGTAGCTCGCGACCATGTAGTCGATTGTGGCCATGTATATGCAATACTACATGATGATGCCCATCAGATTCTAAGTTGCAGTGGTTTTTGTATTGCGGATAGAATCACAACTTACGTTTGCAACGGCAATTAGAAGAGAGAATACCATAGGGGCAATCCAGTGTATGCGAGGTGGCCCCAAACTTGACCATGCAAACCCGAACAAACCAATAGTTTCAAGAGGGGCAGCTGTACAGAAAACCAATGTTAGTATACGATACATACGTCGAAAGCCATGAACAACAATAACAAGGACACAATCATACTGAATAAGAGCCACCACAATCTTGACTCCGGTTCAAGGATGCTGGAATCTTTTCTTTGAATCTTACGGTGCTTTATCATCACAGGAAGAAATGATAAATAGGCAATGAAGTAGCCAAGGAGGATACTATGCAGCAAGTTAACAATGAATGAAAAAAAGTTTGGCTCCTTTCGAATGAACCGAGGAGTATACTTACGGAATAAAAGCCAAGCCAATTTGTATCGTATTGAATCCCCATTGGCCGTATACCGGCTGGTAAGACTCGAGGAAGGTAAAAATCAAGGCGTCGCTGAAGCCGCTGAGAATTGATAGACAAAATACAATAGGCTCACGCACAAACATGCTAAACGGCCGGGCCCAGATTATCGCAACTTCCTTCAGTGTAATTCCCGCACCCTGGATTTCACCGGGACCATATATATGTAGTTCTCCTGCCTGACGCCGTCTTTTCGCCTCTCTGTCCAGAAGTATGGTAACCCGTGTTTCCGGCACAAATAGAAAGTGAGCAGCTTGAGCGACGCCTCCGAAAATAAGTTGAACCCAAAAGTTCCATCGCCAACCGAGGTAAGTTTCCATGAAGCCACCCACGATTGGTGCTATAACAGATCCCGCAACGGAGGAGAGAACAATGAAGGCAACTGCAAACTGTTGGTCATCGGGCTCCCACATATCCGCAATCATCCCCAGTGTCACAGAACCACCAGCAGAGGACAGACCGCCAAGGAATCGGCCCACCACAATAGTGTGGAAGTTTTTCGCAAGAGCACAAGGGATTTGCCAGATGTTCACTAATGATAAACTCAGCTGCATGACGGGGTATCGGCCAAGCTCTTCGCTCCATGGAGCCCACAGCTCGCTCCCAAACGCATAGGCGACGAGAAATATCATCTGGCCCACTCTCACAGCTTGCTCAGAAATGGAGAAGTGGAGGGAAAGAGGGGTGATGGCATTGGCATAGATGCTGGTATTGAAGTTCATGGATAATTGGACGAAAAAGACGACACTAAGAATTGTCCATTTTTTCCAACGGGGGAACCCGAAGCCCAGCTTTCCATAGCAGTCACTTTCAAGAAGCAGAATTCTTTCCGAACTTTGAGATTTTGTTGCAGGAGGTGATGTGGGCGATGGAGGCGGTGGCAGCGGCGGTGGTGGGGATAATTTAGGCTTTTCATTATCATGATGTGGAGTGTCATCTTTCCCTTTCACACCCGGTGGGACTGAAGAAAATGAGGATACGTGTAGAACATCGTGTTCAGCAGAAGACGGTAGCCTGGCGCGTAAACTTGGGTTGAATCTCGGGATGAATCTGGGGTATGTTTTGTGGCGCATATGCAACCGAACACGGTCCTGGACGGGCTGGGTGCCAGGATTGGAAGCGGGCATCCCGTAAGAATGGACAGTCAATAGATAAACCACAGAATTGAACCGTGGCACAAAAACATGGAAAAGAATATAACAAAAAAGAAGAAGAATAGTAGTATCCAATGAGCGCAAAAAGGCAAGGAAGACGAAAAAACAACAACAATAAAGAAGCGAGCAGCAGCAGCAGCAGCAGGAGCAGGAGCAAGGGAAGGTCTCCCACGGTCATGATGCCTTGTTGCTGCTGCTTCTGTTAAGGAAAGATTGAAGCAGGGCCACCGCTCCAGTAATACATAGAGGAATAAGTCATTGATTGATATCAGCTGTAAGAAAGTATGTTGTACTGCTCAGTGCAGACAGAATGTCCGACGAGGCAGTTATTTGTATGAGAATCGTAGTAGTAAACTAACTTCCTAGCTAGTTATGTTAGCAAAGCTACGACATTCTTCTTCTTCTTCTTCTTCTTCTTCTTCTTCTTCTTCTTCTTCTTCTTCTTCTTCTTCTTCTTCATGTGAATGAATATTTGAGGGCCCCCTGATATCCACCCGGATGACGTAGGACCAAGTTGTTATAGGAAGTTGATCCATGAACATCTTCAGTTAGGCATGGCACGGGGGTTGTGGTGGATCCCCTGGCTGACTAACAACTAACCGGCGAGTTGAACAAGCAAATGGACTTCCATGGGGGTCTTCAGCCTCCTCCATCCTCCATCCTCCATCTTCATCCTCCAACGGGTCGATTCTCTCAACCCCCGTCCTCCAATCCCGCATAGACCCAGAAGTTCAACTCCACAACCACTTAACATAATTACGACTAGGAGATAACTACCACAGTTAACTACCTTCTCAGACCGCACACCAACAAACATCTGGGCTTGGAATAACTTATCTTCTGCCCTGGTTTTCTTTTACTGTCACCATGCAATTCAGCGTTAACCTAGTCAATCAGTTGCCGTGTTTTCGTCCCGGATTCGGCTAACTAGTTGCTAACGCCCAGGCGCTGTCGTCATCAATTCTAATGAGGATGATATAGTTATTAGGACAGAGTATTGAAGAGGGAGATGGGCCAAAACGCCCGACTAGATCCAGTCCCAAGGCTCCCGTCTGAGAATGATGTTGTCCAGAGAGTTATTATGCAGGTAGCGGCCGGCATGCATCCGCATGGGGGTACCTGGGTCCTAGTGGATCTGCATTATTATATGTGTGATTTTATATGTGTGCCCCCCCCCCCCCCCACGTTCTCCCACCTGCCTATATATACAGGCATCGTATGTTTCCCCATAGACGCCAATAATGTAAAGAGATAGTAAAATACTACGTGTCGCAGGACTTTTGCAAACAATCGTTCGCCGCATGAATTGCACCCTAAGGATGAACAAGCTTGTTCTCTTTCTAGAAGCTCGACGGATGTGATCTCGTCATGCAACCAATTTTTATATCGACCAAATGTATGAAGTGTGGGGAAACACAGGCTAGCAACAACTACACTAATTTTAAAAGTCTGGGGTACAAAAAATCCTTGAAACACTGGTCCACTGACAACGTGGTTAAAAAAATTGCCGGATCATCCATCGCGTTCATGGGAACGTGGTGGCTTGAAGTCCAGACATGTTCCACATTAGATATTTCGGATTCACTATTGACGGGGATTGTCCAAACCAAACCCCTCATGTGCCCCAGGGGCTAAATCAACCGCGAATCCATGGCAGGATTCCCCTCAGGAAGTGACGCCTTTTGTCTCGCGTTGATGAAAATATCTTCATACCCCGTATCCATCGCCAAGAAAAACCAGCTTCTACTGCCAGGGATAGCATACGGCTGTCAAGCTATTGTTCAGAGCCGAACTTGGAAGAGCTATTGTGCATGTACATTCCTAGGTATTGCGGAGCCTCTAAGATCGGCAATGGCTCCTCAGGACTGTTTGACGGGGATTATTGGCCTCCCTCAGCCATAAAACAAATTCATACCCAATTCCGCATTCCATTCCGCTTAGATCTCTAACTCCTTTCGGTACCCCCTCTCGGCCGAAGCACATATAAGAGATATATGTGTGCACGTACGTCGTGTGGGGTGAGACTTACAATAACTCCTATATAACTTGTCGAATCTCGCCATTCTTCCTGGGGAAATACCAGTCCTACTTCGTGGGATACTATACCCTTGCGAGCAACCCAATACACCATAGTGGGCGATATTCGCATAGTTTTCCGTCATGGAGATGCGCAATGATGAAGAGGTAAGTTTATATTCTCATTTGCCCCTTTTAACACTCTCGCATTACTCTTGCATACTTTCCCCTTGACTCCTATAAGTTCTCAAAATTTTGAACATGCTGGTTTGGTATTTGGAAATTCTCTAATATCAATTTCCGTGGACAGACACTCCGACAGTTAGTCTGAAACCGAAAGTGCGATTTTTGTTTGCCATTCATTGCTGACTGTAAGCTATTTAGGATCGAGGAGGAGTTGGACACGAAAATCTACCCAGGCACGGAGATTATGAGAGATGTTGGATCTCATCATTTCGTGAAGTCGTCCAAAAGCTCGGATCGAGTTTTGGTCCCACAACCGTCGGATGACCCTAATGACCCTCTGGTGAGCCAACCCCCGGGATATGCGTTGGCTACTCCCTTTTTTTTCCCCGTACGACGATGTGAAATATGGGTATTTACCACCGAATAGAATTGGAGCCCTTTTTGGAAAACGTGCACCATGACTCTTGCAACTGCCATGTCGTTTACACAGGCATTCGGTCCGCTAGCTGTTGCGCCTATGTTTCCTCAATTAATGGAAGACTTTGATACCGATTTAGCTGGAGCAGTCAAGTTTACCGGGGTTTGTATTCTTGTTCTTGGATTTAGTAACTTTTTCTGGTAAGTGGGAAAATTTCCTTCAATGGGGCTTAATAGGTTCAGTTGTTTTTGTCTTTCTTATTGACAAGTTTATACAGGGTCCCTATCCAAACATGTTTTGGCAGAAGACCGGTGTTAATTACGTCAACATTGGTGTGTTTGGTCTCTTCTATCTGGAGGGCCGTTGCCACCTCCTACAGGAGCTTTATGGGAGCTTGCATTCTGAATGGATTTGGGGCTGGTCCAGCGGAGGTGAGAGTCTGGCAAATGGTTTCTTTTCGAAAGTATTTCAGCTGACAAACTGTAGACTGCACAACCGCAGATAATCACGGACATTATGTTCCTTCATGAGCGAGGGGCATACAACACGCTCTATTTCACCTTCTATTTTGGAGCCTTGGTTGTAAGTCATGTTCAATCTGCAGACCATGGCCAGTGCTAAAGGCATCTAGGTTTCGCCAGTCATTTCAGGACCAATGGCATATCACCTTCACTGGCGCTACTTCTGGTGGCTCAACGTTGGCATTCTAGGCCTTGTCCTAGTATTATTGATATTTCTTTTCCCGGAAACAAGGTGGCATCGGCTTCACCACAACGAGATTCATGCACGAAACACATCATCTGAAAAGGCGAATGTCAACATAACAACCAATTCAGCTGATACACCCCCACAAGCGGCCTCAACCCTTGAACATGCCGTAGAAACAGAAGATACCGACAAGGACCCTTATCTTGGAAAAGGAAAACCTTCCATGCAACAATTTAGGGCCTTCCGAGTAACTGAAAACCCCCTCAAAGCCTTGCTGTATGACTTTTGGATCCCGTGGAAACTTCATCTATATCCAATTGTTCACCTAGCCGCTTTTATTGTGTCCTGGTCAGCCAGCGTTTTTCTTGTGGTCAACGTAACCCAGAGTCAAAATTTTGCAGCTCCGCCGTACAATTTCAACAGCCAGACGGTTGGGTTTTTCAACTGTGCTGTCTTGGTCGGTGCCTGCATTGGTCTGGTAACGAACGGGCCACTCTCGGATTGGGTTTCCATGCGCGCTACGAAGAAGAACCGAGGCATTCGAGAGCCTGAAATGAGACTCCCTGCAATGATACCATACGTTATCATAATGATTGTTGGGAATTTTGTCGTGGCTTTTGGTTATGAATATAAATGGAATTGGAAGGTAGGTTTCTTCTTGCCACCCAATTATTAATCTTGTGGTATATTAATATATATGATGCCGCCTCTCTCCCTCTCGCCGTTTATGCATTCAATTAACAAATAGAGCCCAATGTAGGTTATCGTTATCATTGGATACACTGCCATAGGCATCCAGGTTGCAGCTCTACCGGCTATAGCAAGCACATACGCCGTCGACAGCTACAAACCCGTTGCTGGCAGCATTTTCGTTACCATAACTGTGAACAAAAATCTCTGGGGTTACGGCTTGGCCGAATTTATTACCCCATGGACCCAGCGCAGCGGTTTCATCCCCGCCATCATGCTTAACATGGCTCTCACGACGTTTTTCTGTGCGTGGGGTATTGTGTTTTACTATTATGGGAAGAGGCTCAGGAAACTCACAGCGAATTCAGACGTGCATTTTATGTGATTGGATGAGGTGTTTGTTGGTGCTGCGGTTTGTTTTGGTTGTTGATAGTTGTCCTAATTTACCATTTGCTTGCGTGCCTGTGTTTGTTTTGTGCACCGGATATTCTTTGCGTAATTTTTTGTTTTCGTAGGCTGTTATTACCAATGGAATATGACATTACCCAGGGTTATTACCTTTGCTGAGCCCGGCAAGCATAATTTGAAATACCGATTAGGGAATTTTAGTAGAGTTCGTTACTATACGCGAGGCATAGCACGGAAGCAGAGACTTGGGGAGATAGGTACTGAGTGGGATATGTGGGATGCTAGTAGGAACAAAATGGCTCAAGAAATGCATAAATGAAACCCCCACCCCGAATATGCAAATCACCCAAAGACGCGCGACTTAAGAAACACGCCCATACCGATATATATGCATTGAACAAAAGAAGATATCATCGAACCCTGTCAGTCATCTTCAGCAGGGTCATATAGCTCCAAATCTAAAACAGGCTTCGGTTTCGCCTTCATCGGTGCCCTGCCTCCCATAGCAGCATCCCTACGACCAATCCCACCACCAGCAAAAGACCCCGGCTCCCCCACAATACCGGCTATTTCGCCCCTCACCGCTGCATGCTCACTGGCAGCGCCATCGTCGGAGCCACCCTCGCCCTCGTCCCGCGACATACGGATCAAACGCTCAATTTCCTTCTCCACATCCAGTCCTTCGCTCACGGCCGCCTGTAACTGTCCCATCAATCCCATTCTTATCCTGTCTTCACTCGGGTACTGCATACGTGACAAATCGCGAGACCAGTTCGCTGTCTCATCAAGCCAGGATACTGTCTCCTGCGACAGCGCTGCCACCCCGACGCCCTTGGTTTGCTGTGCCGCGTCCGGCCCTAAGCCAACAGCAGCACGTTCTGCAGCGTCTCCATTCTCCACGTTAGACCTATCTCGCTGTTTGTGTTGCTGCTCCTCGTCGCCTGGTGGTGTCCTCGTGGAGCGAACAGCGCTGGCATCCGCTGCTGCATCGCTATTATACCGACTAATTCTGCGCGCGAACTCGACCAGTAGTTTGTAGTCCACCTCTTTGCTCCTTCTCCCTCTGCTGTTCAAACTAGTAGAAGATGGTTCCGATACACCGCCCATATGCGTGTCTAAATCTTCACCATACTGTTCCGCCTCCTCTTCAATTCCGCTGTCGTCATCACTGTCGTCATCGCTTCCATCTGCTCCGTGCTGACACGCGGCAGATATCTCATTCCCCACAGTCTCGACTTCACGGACGATATTACGCACGCGCTCTTCGAGAGAGAGAGCTTCCGCACGCAGACGTAGGATTTTCGCGTAGTTGGACTGATGTGTGTGTAGTGTTTCGAGAGCTCGTGAGAGGCTGTCGTCCGCATCGAGGAGCGCCAAGGCAGCTGCTGGAGCTCCTGCGGCGGTTGGGGAGGAGATTATGGCCATGAGGAGGTTGTTTAGTCTGGTTTCCAGTGTGGAGAGTGGGGTGAGTAGTTGGGCGTCCATGATGGGCGGCCCGGGGATGTAATACGCTGCTGCTAACGTCCAAAGTGACCGTACGGGGCAATTGGCAAGGAGAGAGTCAGCGGCTCAACAGCTACATTTGTTGCTTGTGGCAGCTGGAGGCGGTGAAGCTGCAGGTTCACGTGACATAGCCACATCGCAGATTTCCCCAATGTTCCCAGAGGATTATGTAGATATTTCCTTTAGAGCAAACTGGCCCATTTCAGACCCTACTATTGTTTATTTTTATATGTTTATATTGTTTTGTTTTTTAAATAGACAAGAAGGTAATTATGCTGAAAAGAAGGTTGATTAAGACTGGCTTGTGTTTTGTCCTCACGCAGAGTGAACAAACAGCAGCAATTGCTTATTTGGTCTCCATCTTCACATACTGCACGCAGAGTTCCTCTTGCACATGGAAATTCTCATTACATGTTGCAAGAAATGAGTGGGTTTTCTTTTTCTTTTCTTTTTCTTTTTAAATATTTTTTTGACCATGGCTGAATTGTCTGACAGCCACATCAACTGTGCGATTGCAGCTTGATCAGTTCGCATAATATGAAGAACTCTGCATAATATTTATTGTTGATGAGATGAGTCTGGAAGTGCTGTGAGGCAGCAAAGTGTCAACATTTACCGCATCAGGTTTGCAGCCTGGATCAAGGGAAAACAAACGAGATGATTTGGGCATTGACCTTCCTGATAGCTAGTTATCCCAATCGTTGGTGGATTTGTTAGCGTTTTAGAGAATCAGGACAGTGTATGGGATCAGGATATGAATGATAGAGCATAAGGATGGGGGCGAATAATGAAAATTCTGGTCTTTATTGGGGATTCGACATAAATCCTGGAGATTATGTTCCGACCCAAAGGCTGCGGTATTTTCTTTCTTTTCAATATTTCCGTTTTGATTGATATATCTGGTCATCCCCTATCCGGTGGGGGGGGGAGGGAGGGCTCAAAAGAATCTCAACTGTCACATATCTGACAACAGGCAAAAGAAAAAAACACCCCCCACTTAAGCGTCCGCGGCCAAATTGGTCATTTCCCAGGATCGGTTTTCCCCCTTAGAACCGTTCAAGCCAGCGCCGCCCATAAAGATCGTTACCAGCTAACGCTCTCGCGGTAAAGCCGCAAACTGGCAATCCGGGGATCCGGACTCGTAGTAACTAGCCAAGCTACGAGCTTTTTGGGAAATGCAGGTCTCGTTTGGACTTCTAGAGAATGATTGCGAGGCCACACAACTACCCAGCCTTTCACGCACACAAAAAGAACCTCTATTCAGCTGCTCCCGCTTCAGTTATCTCTCGTATTAACAATGTCGTTGCCTGGATTCTTGTCTCCCAATCATTTTTCCAAGTCCTCGGGATCTGAGGTCAGTCAGAGGATTTGTTTCCCGCCTGGTTAACTGCAGGAAAGGGCTCTTACTGAGGATTTTTCCCTACAAGAAATCGCAACCCTCGATATTGCAATCTATAGTTAGAGGACAGGGAATAAATTGATTTCTTGGGTTCAATTGTATGTGTGCAAGGACAGTCACTAAGTATTGGCAACCCTTACGAAATTTTATTTCTGCCGAAATGGTTAGAAAGGAAGGGAGGGTTGCCAATGCTTTTGCGTTATGAGTGATGCACAGAGTATGTACAGTTATTCCCATTTTTGACAGCAGCCTGATGTGCTCGAAACAGCCCATCCGGAATCCGCTATTGCCGCGGTTGCTCTGTGGTCCGTAGAGGACAAAAATCTCGCTACTCTTAGTTTCGCTGGTGCCTAAAGACGGACACTTGACATGCCCGGGCTGATAATCCACCCAATGAACTCCCTGTTTTGGAAGCTTAACTTCTATACCAACTACACAAGCTGGATAGCCCTGCCTGGCATTAAACCACCAAGCAATTCCGAATGATGGGAATTTGTCATCTCATCACACGGAGCGATGTCACCGTGGGCAGCGAAAAAAGAGTGTTTTAAAAGAGTTCCTTGTTCCCCAGAAATCTGGTGCAATTTGGAATTCTTCATCTCCCTCAAGTTCATTGTCAATATATTTTGTAGGACCCTTCTTGACGCTATTCGTTCCTTGCTCGTATAACTATATATCACTGCAATTCACCAGCCTAGCCATTTGGTTGCATAATGTCATTCTGGCGACGCATCTGCGATGCTGTCGGATTTTCAAAGTCCTATAATGCGATTCTATTCTGTGTATTCGCAACTCCTTTCTTTCTCTTTGCGCTATCCGAGGCCATTCAATCCTTCACCCTTGGGGGCATCCGTGTCTCACGCACAGTTCCGGGGGAGAAATATTGGTGGCAATCGGTCCGCGGTCGCCTGGGAATATCTCTTCACCTCGGTGCAGTCCTCCCGTTTGCTCTGCTCTCGGTCCTGCAATTTATTCCCGCCATCCGACGCAACTGGCCCGGTTTCCATCGCATCAATGGTCGAATCGCAATGACGCTTTTCCTCATTTCAAACATTGGCGCCCTCATGATCGTAGAGCATACTTTTGGCGGTGCACTGGACATGCAATTCATGGTTCTCTGCCTAGCTACACTGCCAATGATTAGCATGGTGCTGGCATATTATAACATATACCGGCTGCAGCTCGAGCAGCATCGCGCCTGGATACTGCGTGCAATGTTCTATGCCGGTGTCATCTTGTCCGCACGTCCGCTCCTGGTCATAGGATCTGTGGTCATTTCCAGAATCGGCACGTATCAGAATATATGGCCATGCGAAATGATAGACTTTACGTGGAGGGAATACGGTGCTGCTGCAGGAGACTACTTAGCCGACTACCCACAGTGCGCATCCGGCTCCAATAACGCAACCACATCATTTGCAATCGTTAGAGCGAATATCTTTAGTGATTCTGACCCAGCACAGATCGGGGCCTGTTTCCAGATACCCGCATCAACATCATTTATGCTGGCCCTGATTTTGCATGCAGTTGGTGTTGAAATTTACCTAGCACTCACCCAGGGTGAGGCTAATCGACTACGAATCGAGAGTTATAGACGCCAGCGTGCAGCCGGGTACGCGAATCCCGGAAGCGCTGGCTTGGTTGCGGATAAGTTTGGAGATTTTAATCCATGGAAATACCCTCGAGAAGAGAACTGATGGAGATTGGTTGCGGCCATAGAATGATGAGACCGCCAGAGCCGGAAGCGGCATGTCTACAAACGCCAGGCCCTCGTTGGTGCTCTAGATAAATGTATCAATAGCGATCCCAATTCCGTTCCAGTGACATGATAGATGAGTATTTGGCATATTGTCCTAATTCCTAGCTTTTCCCCATGCGATGTAAATGGTTATCAAATAGCGAAGATTTCACTCCTTGCTCTACAGAACTCAGAAACGGGTATTTTGAGCAGAGAAGCACAGCAGCAACGTGGAAGAACCTGCGCCACGATGGCTGGCTGGTTGAGCCGTCGTTGATCTTGCCGTTTGGCGCCATCCGTTTCGGGGATGTACTGAATCCTCGCAAAGGTAGCGTACATTGTTCCTTGGGTTCAATAATTACGTTCTCAAGGGTTTGCTGCGTTGCGGTGCATGAGTGAAAGACAGTCCTTGCGGGACTCCAGTATTTTCCTTCAACGGGTGGGGATGTGTGTACTCCCAGAGTTTGATTGACGTTGTTCTGACCTGTAAGAAGAAGAAACTCTCAATCCACCCTACCGTCCTCAGGTCAATGGCGCGCTTTCTGAGATTACAGCAACATGGTATGTGAAACGTGATCGTATGCTCCAGATACATCCAAGAGGAGGAGACTGGCCACCTGGCGTGCATTCCACTCTTGATGGATGCGTTCTGTCAGGGTATGGAGAGCATGTTCGGCTGAGAGCCACTCCCTCTCGCCGGAGTGTTTGAGGGAATCCAGATGTTCCTCTGACTATCTTCAGGTAGCTATACGGAATGATTCCAGAAATCAACCGAATTGCGATTGGATCAGTACCTATTAGTTGTTGTTAGCCGTTAATTAGATGTGTGGAGTCGGTATTTAACTAAATAATATCCATTTCATCTTCCGCTGATCGATCCATGGTAAGACTTTTTTTCGACCTCTGCTTGGCACCATCGTCTTCTTTAGTTAGTAGTTCACGCAGTTTTATTGCCTCGTCTAGGTCTCTTGCACTTTTGCTATACACATCTAATTCACGTGTGGCTTATGAATGGGATTTTTGTCCATAGTCCGTTGCTTCATGCCGGATTTTACGTGGCCAAATCACATCTCACATACTACCCCAAACTCCTCGCCCAACTCATCCGCAGTCACGCCTATTATGGGGATCCCCCTTACGATGATTTCACCAATAGGCCGACTTGAACAGCGGAACTCGCTATTTTGACAAACGTCGGGGAGACCATGTTGAACAGGCCCGCCCATGTTATGTATTGTTTACTCCATATCCGCAGACAATCGCAGTTCTCTACCTTTTAAAGAGAACCGGATATCGACCAACATCACACACGGGAGAACTTAAACCTTGAGATCCTCCTTCCTATCGGCCCGGCGCCCCGGTCGGATCTCGAGAACCTCAAAACAGCTCATTCGACTGATGCAACAGGACAGCAAAGAAAATTCATATTAGAGCCTCAGCGTAATAAATCTCAACTGTGCCCCCCCACCAATGTGGGTGACCCAAGTAATCATGGTAGAGAAGACTTGAGGAACAAAATCAAAAGTCGCTTCTGTGATCTTGAGGTATGGAATGGATGCTCCGTAATTAATATTAGTTGTCTGTGAGTGGGGCCCAGAGGTTGGGGTGTCATTGGCTGCCCGCCAAACAACGATAATAATCTCCCGGCCCTTCGTTGCGCCCCACTGGACAGACATATTAATAGCTATGTCTGGGGGGTGAAGAGACAAGTCGTGGAAAGCAAGGCTCGACACATGGGGAAGCCAGACCCCATAACCAGGCTTGGGAACACACGCCGCACCGTTGCAGAGTAACTAGTTGACGACCAAGTAAAGACGATGATGATGAGGTGAGGTCAGTCAAAACAGTTTCCACCACAAAGAGTTTATTTAGTTAGCGTTAGTTAGCGTCTTGTCCCAAAAACAACATTCCAGCCCTAGCCCTCACAAGTCTGTCCGCTTCAGGTTAAACACTCTCTCCCCCCCCGGGGCGGGTCGGTCAGTCAGCCCTAACTGACGGGATAACAAGCTTGTCCCAGGTCGGGTGGGCTTATTGACCACTTGCTGCCCCGTATATACAAACGGTAACTGTTGTCCAGGATCTCTAGCCCCATGTGCCTTGGAATTGTCCCAACTGTCTCGGCCCTTTCCCTTCTTGGAGACAATCAGTCAGCAATGACTCAGCAGCCTCGCCCAACCCAAGGTTCAGTTCACGGTCCCCCGCCTGGTTCTGTCTGTGATCGTCAACCCGATTTCAACGTCCTCTCCCCGCTACGATATCCCCATCTCAAGACCAACAGTTGTCTTTCAAATAATTTTGCGTCCGCTATTCCAGTTGGCTAGCTATCCTAAACCTGAACTGACCACCACCGATCTTGCTATTGGATTGCCCGCCATCTTGCTTCAATCGCTGGCTGCGGCTGCTGTCATCCATCTACCCCGCCCGACTATCCTGCAACATTGCGCAATTGCACCTCGTTGTATCTGGCGTGTTTCCATGCACAAGATTTTAGATAACGTCGGGCAGCTGTGTTGAGTCGTCGTTGCTTTCAATAACTGCAGACATGGGGAAATCGTGAGCGCCCCTCCTCCTCCCCACGTTTCAGCTTGGTCTGTTGTGCATTTGACATTTTACCACCCCAGCTTGCCATTCCCGGCTTGATGCAGACACACATCCCCAACCAGAGGCCCATCTGATATCCAATTCCTTTCCCCTCTGCCCCTTTAAAACAGTCTTAACTACGTCTTTCTATGCAAGTCTGCTATTCAGACGGTGTTCTTGTTTAACATCGCGGCCTGCATACCTGTCATTGGTGTCGGGCGGGTGTTTGAAGACGTTTGCAGGCCGTCAATTGAATTACACATCGCCAGAAGTGGGCCGGATTAAAAAAAAAAAGGGAAAGAAAAAGCTGACATTCTGTGTTTTGCCTACTGTAGACAATCGAAACTTTCCCCTTCACAGTTGGATGAGCTGCAGAAAGCGACCCATTTTGATAGAAAGGAATTGCAGCAATGGTACAAGGGTATTTTAATATTTTCCGCTGCTTTTTTGGGGGTGACTTTTAGACGCACGAGGGGAATAAGGGGCCATGCTCCATACGCGTTTCCGCTGACACATGTGCGATACCTTTATATATACAGGTTTCCTAAAAGACTGCCCATCCGGAACCCTCACAAAGGAGGAGTTTCAAAAAATCTACCGTCAATTCTTTCCCTTCGGTGACCCATCATCCTTCGCGAATTATGTCTTCAGAGTTTTCGATTCCGACGACAGTGGCATGATTGATTTCAAAGAGTTTATCTGCGCCTTGTCTATCACTTCGAGAGGGAGAATGGAAGATAAATTGGACTGGGCTTTCCAGCTATACGATATAGACGGAGATGGGAAAATAACCTATGAAGAAATGCTGGCCATTGTGGAGGCTATATATAAAATGGTGGGTCGTCCATTGTCTTGTCTTGCCTTTCACAGCATTGTCCTGGTTCAATATCCTAACTGGCAGCTGGTTCCAATGGCAGGTCGGTTCGATGGTTAAACTGCCAGAAGATGAAGATACACCCGAGAAACGCGTTCGAAAGATTTTCCGAATGATGGACAAAGATGAGAATGGCAGTTTAGATCTTGCCGAATTCAAAGAAGGCAGTAAGAGAGATGAAACTATCGTCAGCGCTTTGTCTCTATACGACGGACTAGTGTGAAGTGACACCCAAACCACTCCCGTTTTATCACACCAAGAGGCGAAATTTTCTGCCTCTTTTTCAAAACTTTTCTGCACTGTTTTTCCAGCGTCTTGAGACTCATTAGGGATCTTTTGGCTAGTTTTCTAACTTTCTTGCACTTCTACGCCGTACGAAGCCATGTCTATACTTGCCTCGAAGTCTTGATGCGACCGCCCCCTCCGTTGCTACATTCAGTCCCCCAGCTTTGGCCGTCCGCATCCAGCCGTTACTCGTGACCTGCTGTCCCCATTTATCCCATATCTGGGTGGATATCCGTTTCTTCATGTTTTTATTATGCTATGATATTAAGAGTCCCCCCCTATCTTCTATGTTTCCTTTGTCTGTCATGAAAGTTGCGGCAATTAATAATCAACCTTCCATCCAAACCTTTCTCCCAAAACTGGGAGATCTGAAATTATGTATCCCTCCCTCCTGAATCTTCTCTTTGCGTTCCTGCCTATATTTTCATTTACAGCGCCGCTATATCCCAGACTTCCAGTGAGGACGCCGACATCTATGATTGAATTATTCACACCCTTTTTCTATCTTCCACCAATGGTTTTATTCGTTCTACTTTGTGTCCCTGTGCTCCTCAGAAAGTGGGCTGTGTTCATTAATGGTTGCCACTAGAAAATCCACTGGTGTCTACTTTTACGTTATGATTTTCTCTTTGCGCTATGTTAATGTGAACCTGGTAGCTCGCAACGTGTCTTTTCGCCATAGTTGGCGTCCT